>NC_037671.1:165748570-166048570 GCF_003255815.1 Theropithecus gelada
GCCTGGCTAATTTTTTGTATTTTTAGTAGAGACGGGGTTTCACCGTGTTAGCCAAGATGGTCTCGATCTCCTTACCTTGTGATCCGCCCACCTCGGCCTCCCAAAGTGCTGGGACCACAGGCATGAGCCACTGTGCCCGGCCAACATAGATATATTTTTATCTTATTTATTCATCGGAAAATATAAATTAAACTCATAACGAGATATCATTGTAAAGGACTAGGTTGACAAAAGTTAAAATAAACTAATAATACAAATGTCATGGATACAAAATAGCAGGAACTTTAATAAATTGCTGGTGGCTTTTAAAATTATTATAAATACTCTGTAAAACCATTTGACAATATATAATAAAGTTGAAGACATGTATATAGTAAGACAAAATAATTTTATTTTTAACTGTGTACTTAAGACAATCTGAATATCCACAGTATAATAGACAAATATATGTTGATGTATATACAATGGTATATTATATATGAAAATAAATGAACTTCAGATACATATATCACCATAGATACACTTCAACAAAAGAATGGGTGAAAAAACATGCTAGAGAAGTATTCATGCTATGATTTCATATGTGTAATTAAAAAAAAGGTTATTCATATATTATTTAGACATAATATAGATGGACAGGTAATATGTGTGGTTTCTTGCCATTTTTAATCTTTGTAAAAATATGTAGTATATAAAGAAAATATGTATGTTATTTTTACTAGAATTGAGGTGAATTTCATATTTGTTAAGTGCTTGCCCAATACCTGGTACAAGACTTCTTGATAAACATAATTATAAAGCTAGATATTATTGTTTTAAATAGTTATTGCCTTAGCATCTAAGACATACCAAAATGGTGAATTTTCTTTGGTTTGAAATGTAGGGCAAAGAGAAATTCCAGAGAGATACGCTATTATTTGGGGGCATCTTTTTACTGAAGAAGTTGTCTATTTGTTGGGACAAAATACTGAGTGCTTTCAACAGCTTCCTAGGGCTAGGGATCCACTGGGGATGGAGATTTTGGAAATCATCCTCTGCCTTGGGTTGAGACTCCCAAAGGGTGCCCTTCCATAAGGTAAGCAAGAATAAAATGTCCCTGCAAGCACTACCACCTGGGTTGCATGCCCTGAATGCCACAAACCACTATAACCCAGGAACCAAGTAGACACACAACATTCTCTCTGGTAGAAGAAAACATAATTATATATCTGATATTACTGCAACAAATAACTTTGTAAATACAAAGACAAGGTGCAGTAGGAGATAAATGAGAACTAGTATGAAAAATAAAAAGACTGCAGAAGCATATCTACAGGGATGCCTGAGAGCAGCTATTCTTACTATATTTAAACACACAAAAGTCCAATGTAAAAATTTTATAATGAAAAAGGAGACAATATATTTGTACAAACTAAGACATGTTAGAACTGAAAAATAATTAAGAACACAATGAACATATTAAAGACTAAATTAAACAAAATTAAATATGTAATTGGTACATGGAAGGTCAGAAAGAATTATCTATAATGAAATATTAAATAAAAAAAGATGAAAATACAGAAGAAAGTGTATAGTATCTTTAAGATACAGGGAGAAAGACTGGCATACAATTTAACACAAATCACAGTACGAGTGAAAGGAGAGAGAAAACCGAAGACACTGTATTAGGAATAGTAGCTAAGAATTTTCTAAAACTAATAGGACATCAGATTCAAGGAAGCTGTCAAATCTGAAACAGGACAAAAATTATTGTACACTACTACACTGCATAGCAGACACACAGAAAAAATCTTAATGTAGCTATAGCGAAAGAAAAACGTTTTTATGTAAAGACCAGTTAGTCCAATACTTGATTTCTCAACAGCAGCAATGGAAGTCAAAGACTGGGAAATAATGTTTTCAACTGGGGCAAAAAATAATCAAAAAACATAATGAGATATCACTACCTATTTATTACGTAACTAATATTAAGAGATGGAAGGAACCAAATATCGGTGAGGATATAAAGCAACTAGAACTCTCATACACAGTTCATGGGAATATAAAATGATACTTTGAAAACAGTTTAACAGTTGCTTGTAAAGTTAAACATATATATAATTTCCTGTAAATAAAGCTTACTTGGATTTCTCAGTGTTTCTGAAAAGAACCCTAGCCTCCCAAGACACAGAAACAGAAACTTACACGGTAGAAAGTTAAGATTGTTTGCTTTGGCATCCCCTAGAAACATTTTTTACATACTGTAAGGATTAGATTTATTGGTTCCCCTTATGATAGAGATAACTTGTCTGATTCAAAAAGCTAAAGACATATCTTCCTTTAAAGTCAAATGTTTACATCCAGGGATAGGCCCTAGCTTAACTGGTAGCACACCACAGAGACTGGTAAGCAATCTTCCTCGATATTGGTATTTCAAGAAGAAATTTGGCTTCAGACACTGAACATATTTCTAGTTCTTAAAAGTTAAGACATTTTGGTCTATCTGGCCCTAAGAGAGATTGCATTTACTTACTAAAGCATTGGAGTAATGAGAAGACTTTTGCAGAGACCAGAATGATAACTTTCTCCTGTGTAAACAGAGAAAAGTCATTTTTTTTCTTATTCCACACCCATGAAGCATCTAGCCACTTGTGTAGGAAAAATTTCCATGGGCTCTCATTGTGTTGCCTCAGGGATAAACTTACCGAAAGGCAAAGAAAGGCAATGTACTTATTAATCACTGTGAAGAAATTAATGAGATATTTTTTCTGATTCAGAACACTCTGTGGGCCCATTGAGGATGAAATTAATAAAGATGAGTATTAAAACCCCAATAATCCTATAACTCAAGAATTCTATTCATAGATGTTTTTCCAAAATAAATGAAAACTTATGTTCTACAAGGACTTCTGAATAAATGTTCAGAGCAGCTATATTCAAAGTGGCCAAAAACTTCCAACAAAACAAATGCCCTAAAACAGGTGAATGTATAAGTAAATTATGGTATATCTGTATGATGGAATACCCAGAAATAAAAAGGAATAAATCAGTGATATACACAATGGTATGGATGGGTATCATAAACATTGAGCTGAGCAGAAGACAGATACTATAGAGTACATTCTGGGTAATTACTTTTATGTAAAGCTTTTATTTATTTATTTCTTTTTTAAATCTAATCTGCAGTAAGAAACAGATCAGCAATTACCTGGAACTAGGAGTGGAAGGTGAGGATTTACTGGGAAGAGGAACAATAAAACATACAGGGTGAAGGAAGTTTTGATATTTTTACTCTTTTGGTGGTTACACGGACATATACATTGGGCAAAATTCACTGAAGTGTACATGTAAAATGGAAACATGTATTGCATGTAAATTCTACCTCAATATAGTTGACTTTCAAATTCTGTAAGGGTTGTCATAGGGTAGAAGTGTGCTAAGGTCCTTACTATTCTGTAAGAAAATTATTGCTTAACAGTAGCTTTTATTTCATTTTGATTAATAGATTTTATTTTTACAGCAGTTTTAAATTTACAGAAATATTGAATAGAAGGTATGGAGTTCTCCTTATACCTTCCCCACAATTTTGCGAATTATTAATATCTCACATTAGTGTGCATTTGTATAATCAATGAACAAATATTGATCCATTATATTAACTAAAGGTCATAGTTTGCATGAGAGTTCACTCTTTGTGTTGTACAGTTCAATGGGTTTTGACAAACATAAAATGTCATGTATCTATGTTTACAGTAGTATACCGGATAGTTTCACTCACCTAAAATCTACCTGTACTCCACTAATGTATTCCTCTCTCCCTTCCTGCAAATCCCTGGCAACCACAGAGCCCTAAAATTTTGCCTTCTCCAGAATGTACAAAGTTGGAATTATACAGCGGTACTTTTCAGATTAGCTTCTTCTATTTAAAAATATGTATTCGAAGCTCCTCCATGTATCTTCATGGCTTTATACCTTATTTAACCTTATTAACCTTATTAACTTATTTAACCTTATTAACTCATTTCTTTTTAATGCTAAACCACTGCAGTGGTGTGCCACTTTTTTTTCTTCACTCATCTGTTGAAAGGTATCTTGATGACTTCAAATTGAAACTGCTATTCCCTGTTATGTGTGGGTTTTTGTGAAGACATAATATTCAATTCATTTTGGTTAATACTGTGGAGATCGATTGCTTGATTATATAATAAAATTATGTTTAGTTTTGTAAGAAACTGCAAACTGTTTTCCAAAGGAGCTGTACCATTTTCCAATCCCACCAGCAATGAAGGACATATCCCGTTGCTTCACATCTTCAGCAGCATTTGGTCTTTTGAGTGTTTTGAATTTTGGCCATTCTAATAGGTAGTTGGTGATATCTCATTGTTTTAATTTTAAGTTTTCTAATGACAATGATGTTGAGCATCTTCACGTGCTTATTTATCCATATGCCTTCTTTGGTACAGTGACTGAACAACAGCTTTTTCATCACTTGATGTCAGAACTTATAAGTTCTAGGCTAACCAATAAAATAACTAAAATAGAGTATATAACTGATAGAAAAAAGAGGAATGATTACATAATAAACACTTAATTCAAAATATTACAACAAAAAAAGTAAAAGGAAAAAAGAATACAGAAGCAAGTAGAAAAAGCAGAATAATTTTTGAAAAGTAAATTCAAAGATTATCAATGAATTCAACAAATATGAAGTTATTAACTATTCCAATTAAAAGGCAAAAGAAAGCAGAACAAATGCCAATGATATTCTTTCAGCAAGAGATACTATAAAATATAAGATTAGCAATTATATTAAAGTAGATGATGGAGGAAGATATGTAAGTAAATACTAATCTAAATAAATCTATTGTAATTACACTTAAAATCACAAATCATTATTAATTTAAAAAACCCTTTGTAATAAGATTTTTTTCAGTTTATCGGGGAGAAATATAGACTTACAAACTCCTTTTTGTTTTCAAGATGGGGTATTTCTCTGTTGCCCAGGTTGAAGTCAGTGGCATGACCACGGGTGACTGCAGCTTTGACCTTCCAGGCCCACCTTAGCCTCCCAAGTAGCTGGAACTACAGGCATGTGTAGTCGTGCCTGGCTAATTTTTTGACTTTTTGTAGAGATGGGGTCTTGCTATGTTGCCAGACTTGGTCACGAACTCCTGGGCTCAAGTGATCCTCCCAGCTTGGCCTCCCAAAGTGCGGGATTACAGCCATTAGCCACTGTTCCTGGCCCATATACTCTTAATAACGTAACCTCAAAGTAGATAAAGCACAAGCTGAAAGACCTAAAAAGAGAACAAATTTGCTACAATAATGGAAAAATTAAGAAAAATACCACGGGAACTGAAAAACATCAAAAATCAGAAAGGTTATAGAATGTTAAAAGCAACAATTAGTAGTGTTACTAATTTATCCCCATTGATAAATTCTTAAAACAGAAACAAAACAAAGATGCCTATTACCTAGTGATATATACAATGATATGAACAGATATCATGAACATTGAGCTGAGCAGAAGACAGACAAACTATGCTTGTTCAGTATTGCACTGAGAGTATTAGACATTCTAACAAATTAACAGCAATAAATATAGGGAATTTAAGAAAATTAAAATAAATGTAGTGTGTCTAACAAAACACTATAAAACTAGGTGGCTTGTAAACAACAGAAATGTACTTTTTTTTTTTTTTTTTTCGCCAGATGGGGTCTGGCTCTGTCACCCAGTGGAGTGCAGTGGGTGCCATCTTGGCTCAGTGCAACCTCCACCTCCTGGGTCCAAGCAATTCTCCTCCCTCAGCCTCCTGAGTAGCTTGGATTACAGACGTGCACCACCACACCTAGCTAATTTTGTGTGTGTGTGTGTGTGTGTGTGTGTATGTGTGTATTTTTAGTAGAGATGGGATTTCACCATGTTGGCCAAGCTAGTCTCAAATTCCTGACCTCAGATGATTTGCCCACTTTGACCTCCCAAAGTGCTGGGATTACAGGCGTGAGCCACTGCACCTGGCAGAAATTTACTTCTTAACATATCTGGAGTCTACGAAGTCCATGCTCAATGCACCAGTGGATTCAGTGTCTGCTGAGGGCCTAGGTCCTCATACATGGTGACTTTGTGCACATGTCCTCTTATGGTGGTAGGGATGAGGGCCTCTCAGGGTCTTCTTTCATAAAAACGTTAATCTCACTCAAGAGTGTTCTGACCTCACAGTCTAACCACTACCCCAAAGCCCTACGTTCTACTACCATCACTTTGGGGATTAGAATTTCAACATATGAATTTTGAGGTAACAAAAACATTTATACCATAGTGCATATATATATGTGTGTGTGTGTATATATATGTATGTGTGTGTATGTCTATTGAAGAACCAGTTTTGTGTGTATGAGTGTATGTGTGTGTTTATGTATGTGAATTCTCTCCAAGGCCTTTGTAGATTCAATATAAATCCAGTTAAAATTCTAACAAA
Source organism: Theropithecus gelada (assembly GCF_003255815.1). Taxonomy (NCBI): domain Eukaryota; kingdom Metazoa; phylum Chordata; class Mammalia; order Primates; family Cercopithecidae; genus Theropithecus; species Theropithecus gelada. The sequence goes on from NC_037671.1 coordinate 165,755,029, forward strand.
TAAGTATGTCTGATGTCATTTTTATAAATCTGCTTTGAAAGTTAAGAAATGCAAACCTCCAAGAATTGCCGACAGACTCAAAGGAGAAGAAAATGGAAAAATTTACTCGACTGGATGCCAATATTTACTAAATATCTATAATAATTAAGATGGTTTATACAGGTACAGGAATAGATAAATACATGAATAGAATATAAAAAGAGATATAAGAACACAAAATGAGACCGAATATGCATGGAGAGAAAGACACTGCTTTCAATAAATGTTGCTGGGAAGAAAATGGCTACTAATGTGGGAAAAAATGGCTACATATTGAGGGGAAAAAAAAAAAGACCAAGTCCTCTACCATGCATCACACACAAAATCACATATGAAGTACAGATTCAAATGTAAAAGGCAAAGCAATCAATGGTATATGTGATGGTTAATATTAAGTGTCAACCTGATTGGATTGAACGATGCAAAGTGTTATTCCTGGGTGTGTCTGTGAGGGTGTTGCCAAAGGAGATAAACATTTGAGTCGGTGGACTGGGGCAGGCAGACCCGCCCTCAGTGTGGTTGGGCACCCTCAAATCAACTGCCGGTGTGGCTGGGTTAAAGCTGACTTGCTGAGTCTTCCGATCATCATCTATCTCTTGTGCTGGATACTTCCTGCCATTGAATACGGAACTCCAAGTTCTTCAGCTTCTGGACTCTTGGACTTACACCAGTTATTTGCCAGGGCTCTCAGGCCTTCAACCACAGGCTGAAGACTGCACTGACAGCTTCCTTACTTTTGAGGTTTTGTGACTCAAAGTGGCTTTCTTGCTCCACAACTTGCAGACAGCTTATTGTGGGACTTCACTTTGTAATCATGTGAATCAATACTCCTTAATAAACTCCTTTTCATATATGCATCTACCCTATTAGTTTTGCCCCTCTAAAGAACCCTAGTACAGTATACACGTTAAAATAAGACAAATGCTAATGAACACATAGTAAGGATTTATTAAACAACACACAAAAAGAAAGCTATGTATGTAGTGTCTACTCTGTGAATATGTATATACACACAGGATACATATGTGTGTCCACCTTGGATGTATGTACATACACACAGGAAAAAATCGTATATTGTATCGAGGATAAAATTTACAACATTTTTAAATGGCTGCATTGTTTGAGAGTCAAAACTGAAAAAGTGAAAAAAACTTGGCATATTCACATATAGATGATCATACAGTCACCAAAATGAAAGAACAGGCAAAGATGTCTGATATATTTTTCAATGATAATATTGAACAAAAGAAGCCAATCTACAAAAATGTGCACATTTTATTTTTAAGAAAGGATAATCAGTTAATGAAACTATAAAGAAATACAAGAAAGTAATGATAACACAGATCTTTGTAATAAAGCCTGATTCCATTTTTCAGGTTTGATTACTGAGGGCATTGAAACTCCCGCCTCTCTGTCTTTCCATCTTGCCCTGTATCTGAGCAACACAATAATAAAGTCCACATGCTCACTCCCTTAGTGCCAGGGAAGTTCCAACCACACAAGGCTGAAACTCTGTACAGTGTAAGGACCCTCATCCTAGCCCCAGAACCTACCTACAATAAAAGACAAAGCAGTCACTTGTCCTTTCTCTCTCGAATTTTACAGACCTATTTGAGAGCCTCCTCTTCTCTCCCAGGAAAGCCTCATTATATGAGTAATAAGCCCCCCTTTCTGCCTGCTATGTGGGATCATCAGTCTCAAGATCTGAACCATATGTTGGTTGGAGGTTTGCTCCTACTGCACACCCTTACATGGTGTAGTCCCCAGATTGCCTTTATAGTGGTTATCTGTGGGAGTTGGGGAGGAGAATGCTATCAGGCAAGAGCACACTGGAGTCTAATTGGGGTATATGGATGCTTCTTTTCTAACATCGATACAATTTGCATTTGTCTTTATATTGTTATATGTATGTTTTATGCTTCATAATTAATACAAGAAAGATAATGCAAAGGGATTACAAACACAACACCTGAGATAGTTGTTACTCATCACAGCAAGGCAGATGGCTACCACTGAAGAAACAGACACACAAGTCTTCAAAATTATGTTTCACAAGCTCACTGGTAGTTCCACTGATGTATGATGATGATGAAAATGATTATGATTATTAGAAGAATACATGAGTATTATGTATGGTATTAAATATTTTAGAACAAAACTTTTTTTTTTAAGAATGAAGCAAGTTGTTTTGTTACAAAGCATAAAAAGCTTATAAGGAAGTAACCTCGGATTTTGGGGGGTAAAATTGAAGTACAATTTGGACTCCATAATAACATTTGTGATTTTATATTTTTTTCTATATACTACAGTGGAAATGATATTTTGAATGAAAGCTGCACATCATTTTAGCTATCATTTCTAAAAGAATAAACATGTTTAATATGCTTATTTATTACTACCACAGAGAAAGGGACAACTAGTTATCTCAAGTTCTAGGAGTGTGAGATGGGAATACTCATTTTCCAAGATAAGGTTATAATTTGACACTGAGCAAAGCTGAGTCTGACACTGAGAAATCTTATCTCTAATCAGAGATATCTAAAAAGTGAGTAATATAATTCGAATTAGATTACGAAAAATGTTTATTCATAAGCTTCTTGCTTGTGAACTTTTCTTTTGATTGTGTGTTATGTAAAAGCCAGACAGAAACACAATGCTTTTTGTTCCCTCATAGTAGTCTTTATCTCTTTATCCCCTGTATTACATTTCCATTTCATTTGGTAAAGCTTTTATTCAAATTATTGTTTCTATTTTAGTAAAAGAATAAGGTAATATAACAAAAATTATGATGGTGTTCAAATTTTAGATGCAATTTTACTCTCATAAATTTAAATTCTCCTGTGTGCTTCTTTATTAGTTTGCACATTTGAAAATATGAAAGCTTTCCAAACTATGTTTTAGTGTAAGAATATCTTTAGAAACAATGTATGCTTTCATAATTCTTTTCAGAAGAGAGGGAAATATAAATACATAAATCATAGAAACTAAACTTATACAGGCTGCATATAAAGAGCCAAATCAAAAAATTGTGTCGTGATAATATTCCAAGCAATTAATTTGTGTTTTGTTTTCTTAATATTTAACCACCCCCCTCCCCATTAAGTTAGTTGAAAGTAGAAGTTTCCAGAGGAGAACCCCCCTTCTGGCTTTTGTTTTAGATACATGAGATTTATGGGGCAGAGTTGGCTAAGAAAAAGACATACAGGTAGATTAGTGACATTGGTACTGGGGTTTTAGCAGTAATTGAGATTTCCACAAAACCAGCAAGGAAGTTTTGGTTTCAAATTAAATAAAGACTGTGATCCATGCTCCATCCCCTGCCTGATCACTGGAATTGGAGACAAGATTTCAGGCAAGAATGATTAGATAACACTATCAAATAGGAAGACAGGCTCTTGGGCACCAAGACTTCCAATCAGGGAAAAGATTACAAAGGCTAAGCTTTTCCTTCCTTCCTGGGCCAAGCTGAGTTAGGTTAACATGCCTATTGCAGTTACCCACCTGGGCCTCCCAGAATACCCTCCTTTGATTTGGAACCTTGCCCACTATTTACATCAAGCTCTTGGGTAGTGTGGGAGTAAAATCGACAATCCTGCCAAACTAATAGGAAAATAGAGTATTTAATTCGAGCTGAATACTATTTTTGAAATATAATGGTCCCGGTACAGTGGCTTACTCTTGTAATCTCAACACTTTGGGAGGCAGAGTGGGGAGGATCACTTGAGGCCAGGGGTTCAAACCAGCCTGGACAACAAAGAAAGATCCTGTCTCTATAAAAAATTTAAAAATGAGCCAAGCATGCTAGCACAAGTTATAGTCCCAGCTACTTGGGAGACTGAGACAGGAGGATCCCTTGAACCCAGGAGCTTGAGGTTAAAGTGAGCTGCTCATTCCTGGGGATAGAGTGAGACTCTGTCTCAAAAGAAATAAAGAGAGAGAGAGAAAGAAAGAGAAAATTTATCACTTCTTGCACACTTGAGTATAGTGCACCTAGAATTATGTGTGTGTACTTAGAATTATGTTTATTTTGCTGAATCATGGTCTTCTATTTGGTCTTCTAATAAATGTTTTATTTTTTTCCAAAGGTGTTACATATTCATTTGTCTTCTCCTAATTTTATTTAAATAAAGCAAGACCCACTTGATATTCATATAACGTTACAAAAAAAAATTTGTTAGAAACAGTAAATTGGCATCACGGATAGAATTGTTGCCCTATTTTTTTCATGTCTTTTATTAAACTCAGTGAATTCAGTCTGTTTCAGACACTGCCTGCAGCTTTTTGGGAAAAAAGACACATGTTTTCATGTATTTTATATAATTTACATTCGGCAAAGATTTAAAAAGTAATTGAGTACAGGTTCATGAAGAAGTTTATATGTAAAAAAAAAAGTAGACAGGGAAAGGGGTTCCTGCTAGTAATTTAGAGAAAATCATGTGAATTATGCTTTTAGAACAAAATTTAATGAAATTGTGCTAAAGATAAGGTTTATCTAAAGTATTCCGCATAATTTTAAGCCCATGAATACATAAACAGAATTATGATTCCAAGTTAAAATGTTCTAGTGTCAAACTTGGTACTGCTGCCAAAATATTAACAGAAAACAGAATATTTGGCACATAGAACCTATCGGTATTTTTGAATAATGCTAAAAATTATGGGAAATAGACAATATTTTTCATCATGTAGTAATGTTGGTATTCAGTTTCTGAAATAACAGAAATATAAAATGAAAATGAGTTATAAGCTTTCTCTGCTGACGTGTTAGTGAAAATTATCATGAAAGAATTCTCTATATTACAAATATTCCAGAAGCCTCAGTTTTTAACACACCAATGAACTCAGAACTGAAATGGCTGGCACAAAGATCTTGACTTTTAGAAGAGTCCTTAGTTTATGAATTTTACTGACTTACATTTAAAACATCAACCTCATACTCTTTTTCTTTTTCAGGGTCGAGTTTATAATTACAGCAGATGAAACAACTTAGAAAAGTATTGCATTGGGAGTTATACCTGATGTAAATGACGAGTTGATGGGTGCAGTAGACCAACATGGCACAAGTATACATATGTAACAAACCTGCACGTTATGCACATGTACCCTACAACTTAAAGTATAATAATAATAAATAAATTTAAAAAAAAAAGAAAAAAAAAAAAAAAAAAAAAAAAGAAAAGTAGAGGTAGCTGACTTTTTGCTAGAAGCATGCATTCTAACAACAGCCAGCAATGAAGAGCCATAACTGAAAAACAGACATGAAGGATGAGAACAAAGAAAAAGCACCGATACAGAATTACAAATGCACAGCAACATTTGTAATTTAAAGTTTAAGGAAATAATTTCACATTCTGCAGTAGCACACATTAACATCTTACCTGGTAATCAAGCAGAAATAAATTACCTTAATAACTCCAACTCGTCATGTAGAAAATTTTAGAAAAATTTGACATTTTCAAGGAAAATGACATATAAATCTCCAAATTTGAATTGAATAACTTACATACTCTTCGAATTCTTCAGAACCATGTATTTTTTGAGTCAAATGTTCTATGATAATCTAAGTATATGGGGATTTTTTTTTGACTTGCATTCAGTTCTTATGTCTCTCATGATAGAAACTAAGAAAGATTCCTATATGTTTCATGTTCAATGCTTTTTACTTTTGTTTTGGCATTTAAAGATCATGAAGAAAGAACAAAACTTGACAGAAAGAATGAGTTGGAGAATGGTCTAGGCTCATTCACTAGATAATTTATTCACTTTCATTAAAATATATTTTGTCATTAAATATATGTGTGTTTTATGGAACATTATTTAAAATATCAGGAATATATGGACTCGTCTCTTAATTTTGAAGGATATTTAACAAGCCATGTGGTAAGCTGAATGCCTTTCCCAAACTGTCCACACCATGATTCCTTGAATCCGTGAATATATTAGGTTACATAACAAATGGGATGTGCAAATATAATTAAGTTTATGAACCTTGAACAGGGAGATTATCCTGGATTGTTCTGTGGACACCATATAACCACATAAGCCCTAAAAAGGAGAGAACATTCCCTGGCTGTTATAAGAGAGGAATGGTAGTAGAATTCAGAGAGATTCAAACTATGAGAAAGACTTTCTGGTTTGAAGATGCAGGGAGAGCATGATGAAGAACACAAGTGGCATTAATTTGCTGACAGAGGCTACTGCTGGACAGTGGGACCTCAACCCTGCAACTCCAGTAAAAATGAATTCTGCCAACAACCTAAGGAGCTTGGAAACAGACTCTCCCAGAGCCTTCAGATAAGAGCCCTGCACAGCTGACATTGATTTTGGCCTTGTGAGACCCAAAACAGAAAAACTAGCTGAATGCACCTCAACTTCTGACCTACAGAGTTATGAGAAAAATAAATGTAGATTGTCTTAAGTCACTAAATGTGTGGTAATCTGTCATAGCAGCAAAACAAATATAAGCCATTACACATTTATATTTTTTAAAAGACAGTCACATTTCAACGATGTGGATACTTAAACTGTGTGGAATGCTCAATTACTTAATAAAGCCAGAAAAATTAACTTGTTCTTCAGATTGTGGTACCCAAGGTACATAGTTTTTCACTATGACTCTGTATTGATTCTGTTTCTACAAATGAGAACAGAAATATTTACCATAAAAAATCTCTTATAAAGAAACTCAGTTACAGATAAAAAGGAAAGACAGACAACCATAAGTTAGTTTTGCTCAGCAAGTTATGAGGTTAATGTCTAAAGGCCTTATAATGATATAACTCCATATCAATACCATCAGTAGTACCTACAGATATTATAATCAAAGGATATCAGATAGAAGAAAATATTTTAGTTAAAAGATATTTGAAAATAATGGGAAATGAGAATCTAGAAGAACTAAATATTAAAAGAAATCTATTGACAAAATCATTCTATTTTAGAATACATGTGGCTAAAACTTATATACCTCCTGAATTTCCAAAGATATATGTTTATTTATCTAGCTCTTTCTGCTCCTCACAAACACATGCAACACATAATCCACTCCATTTGTATTTTATTTTTCTTCAGAATTGTGTTGAAAAAACCTTACACATACATGGAAAAAATAGGTGTTAAACTGAAATTGAGAAATTATTTTATTTCCTGTAGGGAAAAAAATAATTCATAGATCATAGATTAAGACAATTTTCTTTTCATATCCTTTCTCATTTTATTCTAGATGAGGTTTAAAAAAATATTGGATAAGTTAAATCATCTATTGAATATTTTAGATCCTTCAGTCCTATCTACATATATTGAAGTAGGGAATTGCACTGTGTATTGTATGTTTCCATGTCTGTCTTTATGCAGTTGATCACCACAAGTCAAGTACTGTGCTCTTTTCATTCTGCTAGGTTTTATGCTCATAACAATATTGTATAATAGGTGTTACAGCCCTCTTTCCTTCAGATAAAAGAAAAGTTTTGTAAAATTTAGAAATCTGTCAAAGACCCTTAATTAATCAGTGGTGGAACACATGTTTGAATCCAGAATCATCTTATTTCAGAATATATGCCCATGAGTAGTTATATGTCTCATAGGAGAGTCTTAAACAAGCAAATGAAATTATCCTTTTCCAATAAAATGCTAAAGTTTTTATAGTACAGGAAGCTGTTTTATGCAATCAATTCTAATCAACTGATTAGCAAAGTATGGAGAAAATATTACCTGGCATGATTCATGGTAAACAAGTTATGATGCATTTCCTAAAATCCTGAAAAATAAAATAATCTCATTAGTGTGTTTAAACCATTTTAAATCCCAGTGATATAAATCCATTTTGCACAATTTAAATTAAGACATTACAAGTTCTCAGTAAATAAACATTAATGAGTATGCATAAGTATTATCAATTCAGTTTACTACTTTTATATGTATTAAGATAAAAGTATAAACAATTATTCTTAATGAGCTTAATGAACCTTTTAAACATTTTTGTATAGATTTCTTATGCATGTTTAAAACATTATGAAAGAGTTGTTGATATGCTAGAAATAAAATATAATTAAGAAATGAATTATATTAATGTATAAAATATTTCCACATCTTGAGTTAGCAGTATAATTTAAAATTTGTTTTTCCACCAAAAGAAACATCAAAAAGCTTACAGCAAAATAAGATAGTAGGGTGTCCTAGAAGCCAAGAGAAAAATAGATCAAGAGTGAGATGTGGTCAACATTTCAAATGTCATCAACATAGTGAATAATATATAGACCAAAGAACCACTGTATTGAGCTACATGGAGCTCATTGGTGACTTTGAAAAGAACAGTTTCTGGCCGGGCGCAGTGGCTCAAGCCTGTAATCCCAGCACTTTGGGAGGCCGAGACGGGCGGATCACGAGGTCAGGAGATCAAGACCATCCTGGCTAACATGGTGAAACCCCGTCTCTACTAAAAAATACAAAAAACTAGCCGGGCGAGGTGGCGGGCGTCTGTGGTCCCAGCTACTCGGGAGGCTGAGGCAGGAGAATGGTGTAAACCCGGGAGGTGGAGCTTGCAGCGAGCTGAGATCCGGCCAGCGAGCTGAGATCCGGCCACTGCACTCCAGCTTGGGCGACAGAGCGAGACTCCGTCTCAAAAAAAAAAAAAAAAAAAAAAAAAAAAAAGAACAGTTTCAGTTGTAGGGTAGATTTGAAAACCACAATAGAGAAAAGTTATGAGAGCATAGACAAAGGAGCTCCAAATGATCTCCTTTGACTCCATGTCGCACATCCACATCACAACAATGTAAGAAGTGGTTTCTTAAGGTCTTGGGCAGCTCTGCCCCTGTGACTTTACAGGGTACAGCCTCCTTCCTGTTGCTTTCATAGGCTAATGTTGAGTGTCTGTAGTTCTATCAGGGACACAGTTTGAGCTTTTGGTGGATTTACAATTCTGGGGTCTGGAAGACAGTGGACCTCTTCTCACAGTTCCACTAAGCAGTGCCCCACTGGGGACTCTGTGTGAGAGCTCTGACCCCACATATCCCTTCTGCTCTGCCCTAGCAAAGCAGAAAAAGGGGGATGAAACAGGATATAGTTAAGTACAGACAAGATCCTGGAATTTTTCTTGTAAGATACTACAGAATAATTGGTCAGTGTATGGAAAAGGCAGGATGAAGAAACTTTGTTTTTCTAAATAAATTAATAATTTAAAACATATTAGAAAAACACTATGTTAGAAGCTATGGTGATTTTTAATTTTTATATTGCTTATATTTTTAGTAAAATATTTCCAATTTTATTTATTTTATTTTATTTTATTTTATTTTATTTTATACTTTGAAACGGAGTCTCTCTATGTTGCCCAGGCTAGGGTGCGAGTGGAACAATAATGGTTCACTGCAGCCTCGACCTCCTGGGCTCAAGTGATCCTGCTACCTCACCCTCCTAAGTATTTGGGACTACAGTCGTGCACCACCAGGCTCAGCTAATTTTTAATTTTTTGTAGATATGGGATCTCACTGTGTTGCCCTGACTGGTTTTGAATTCCTGGGCTCAAGTGATCCTTCTCCCTTGGCCTCCCAAAGTGCTAGGATTGCAGGCATAAACCACTGTGCCAAGCCCTCCAATTTTATGTACTTTAAGTACAAGTGCATTTTACACTTCAGTTTTTTACACCACTGTCAGGAGAAAAGCTATGTAAAAAGTCTTGATTGAATCAACATCATAATTGACTTTGCTCAAATTATGAAAAACTATTTATAATAAAAATATTTTTATTTTCTTTTTTATCTAAACATTGGTTCAGAAGGTGCAGGCCCCAAACCTTGGTGACTTACACACAATGTTGGGCCTGTGGGTGAACAGAAGTCAAGAATCAAGGTTTGGAAAGCTCAGCCTAAATTTCAGAGGTTGTATGGAAATGTCTGGATGTCCAGGCAAAATTTTACTTCTGGGGCAGAGCCCTCATGGAATACCTCTGCTAGGGCAGAGCAGAAGGGATATGTGGGGTCAGAGCTCTCACACAGAGTCCCCAGTGGGGCACTGCTTAGTGGAACTGTGAGAAGAGGTCCACTGTCTTCCAGACCCCAGAATTGTAAATCCACCAAAAGCTCAAACTGTGTCCCTGGTAGAACTACAGACACTCAACATTAGCCTATGAAAGCAACAGGAAGGAGGCTGTACCCTGTAAAGTCACAGGGGCAGAGCTGCCCAAGACCTTAAGAAACCACTTCTTACATTGTTGTGATGTGGATGTGCGACATGGAGTCAAAGGAGATCATTTTGGAGCTTTAAGATTTGACTGCCCCATGGGATTTTGGATTTGCCACTGGATTTTGGACTTGCATGGGACTTGCATCAATTCCTCATAAAAATTGAGGGATTACAGTATATATTTGATATAAATATATATACACACATATATAAGTATATAATTTTAATCCTATTATATGGCATACAATTACATTGTTGATTATATCCACTCTAATTCATAAGAGGCATTTTACAGCTTACATACATTATCTTACACAAGTTCCTGAGTACTAATTCTAGTTCCATACATATTTAATCTATGTACTGTTTTCAAAAGAAGGCACTGTGACAGGAAATCAGGAACAGAAATAGCATTGATAGTCCTTATCCTAACCAGCTTACTTTCTAATTAAGAGACAAACTTAGTCTATAGTGATCATAAATATTAGGAAGAATATGATAAATGCAATGAAAAAATGATAAAAATTTTTAAAGTGATAAATAAAGGAGATGTTATGGTATCTGAATATTGAAAGAAAGAAGTATTTCAGAGTGTTAATGTGAGAAAAGACAACAAAGTGAAGAATATGATAAGAAAAAGTTCAGAAGTAGGAAAGCACAATACATTTGTGAAATATATACAGTTTGGATGGAGCATTGGTTGGAAAGGAGTAGGGAACAAAGTTAAAATTGTAGGGTGGGATCATACTGTGGAGCAGCTTTAATGTCAAGGTGATTCATTGTATAACATTTATCTAAGTACCAGTAGATAAAGTAAATAAATTTATTTTAAGCATGTTAATCAAAATTTACACTGCTCAAATGTTCACTGAAGAGAAATGTACTCTATATTTTTGTAGTGTATATGTCAATTCTAATTATTTGGTATGTCCTAACATGTTATATGCCAGATTTATCTTATTTTCAAGTTCAGAAATACATCTATTTAAAGTAGGGTGTTTTATCTCTTGATTAGCTGGAATGACATTTTGATCACAAGTTTGTTTTTATTTTTCTTTCTTTTTTTGTATCATGGATTGTATTCATTAAGCTTTTAATAGGAGAAAGAAGGAATGTAGTAAACAGAGTAAAATCAATTATAACTCAATTCAGCTCTTGAAATTTTCTAGAATACTTGTACAACATAAAAATCATAACCCTAGAAATTTCTTCTCCTTAGAGTATATATATATTAATTTGAGCTGTTCCGCTACAGCTTTCTTATAATAGCTCCTCCACCCACGCCAGTCCTTGTTAAGACTAAGATCTGAAATACTGTAGGCTTAATTCTCCTTCAAACCAAGGAAAAACATTTTTTTCTTTACATTTACAGAGCATTTAACTGAATTCTGTATATTTTATTTCCTTTTGACGCATAACTTCAAAAGAAAGGAAGATGTCCCATGTTTTCCACAAAAGAATGACTCAGAGTTAAAGCTGTCTTCTAAGTAATATTATATAAGCAATTTTTTCAAAAATATATTACTTAAAATATTAGACCATCTGTTTGAAAAATTTAGGGCAATAATTTCAACACATAGGAAATTAGTAATTATAAAAATGCTGCATGCAAAATTGAACCAATGCTGAAATAGAATAATAAATCAACATCCCTGAAAATAAATGAATTGCTAATCCAAATGCTCACTTCCTTCCTCTCCTTACCTCAAAGATTTCTGAACAAGATAGATGTGTTTCAGGTTAGCATTACTAGACCTTTAAGATATTTCATCTGAATTGTACACAACATGCTTCAGAGAACAGAAAAAGAGAGAATTTCCCTCTTATCATTTTTAACAACATTATTGAAGTGACATGCAATAAACCACATCGATTTAAATCAAACAATTTAATAAATTGTGGCATTTGTTTATACCCTGAAACAGTCACTATAATCAAGATATTGAGCAAATTCATCTCACCACAAGTTTTTGCTGTCATTTTGCAATTCTTCCTTACATCTCTTTCCTAGATCTTCTGCAAGCATTGATCTATTTTCTGTCAATACAGATTTGTTTGTATTTTATGAGATCTAAGTAAATAGAATTATGCAGTAGGTACTCTTTTGGGGATCTAACTTCAATTCTGGATCATTATTCTGATATTCATCCATGTTGTAGCCTGTATCAACAGTTACTTAATTCTATTGCTGAGTAGTGTCCTAAATGTGAGGATATACTACAATTCGGTTTGGTTTTGTCTTAAATTCATAGTCATTTTGTGTTGTCTCCAGTTTGGAGCTTTTATGAATACAGTTTCTATGGATAAGTGTTTTACACAATTACCCTATGAGAGTTTTTTGTTTATTTATTTATTTATTTTATTATTATTATTATTTTTTGAGATGGAGTCTAGCTGTTGTAGCCCGCGCTGGAGTGCTATGACGCGATCTTGTCTCACTGCAACCTCCACCTCCCGGATTACAGGTACCCGCAGCCACGCCAGACTAATTTTTGTATTTTTAGTAGAGACGGGGTTTCACCATGTGGGCCAGGCTGGTCTCGAGCTCCTGACCTCAGGCTATCCACCCACCTCGGCCTCCCAAAGTGCTGGGATTACAGGTGTGAGCCACCACAACGGGCCTGTTTCTTTATTTTTATACCTGTAATTTATAGATGAGGAATTGAGTCTTACATATGTAACAAGTTAATTCTTCATCTATAGGTTAACCAAAACTATTCAATTAATAAAGAATGAATAGTGATTCAAAATCATGTCTGTTTAACTTCAAGAAACATCCTTTACTATTTATCTTCATTGAACCAGTGAAAAGAAATTATCAAATGTACCTTATAATGTGAAATGTTTAGTCAGGTCATGATACTGCTGTGAACAGAAGGACATCATTACAACCATGGTTATTCTTAACTTCTGAGACAGATTAATTTTTCACAGCTCCCAAGATTCCAGTTATTAAATATAGAATGCAAAATATGTCAGCATTATGGTTTAAATTAAATTTTAAAGTGCAAGAAACTGTACGAAATAAATATATCATGAAGTACCATCATTTAGGCTCAACAATAATGGCATATTCAGGGTGAATAAAAGAAAAATGATAAAAAGAAGTTTACATTGTCACTATGTGAGAGTAGATGAACAAAGCCAAAAGGCAGTCTTAGAAGAAACTAAGACTTTGCATATTTGTATATAAACATTTCCAGTGATTTCAGGCTGTAGATATTAATGTGACCATAATAGATGTGTTTCACATACATATTTCTCCTACCAATATGTTACATTTCAGATAGATTTCCTATTTAGAAGTGTGAAATATTATGCAATGATTGGAAGAATAACAGAAGTGTGAATGTACACACTGAGTCTTGTTTTGTTTTACAGTTTATTCTTATACTTTTGTTATACATTGTTTGCAGATACTTTATTCCCTGGGAAGTACACAAAATGGAGTTATGGCTGTCTATCTGGGATAGTGTATTTGCCTTTTAGAATGATAGCTTTCATCACATTAGAGTAAAACTGGTCAAGCCTGTTTAGAAAAGTCAAGAAGAGAACCCTAGAGACCTTTTAGTCACAACTAAGGATGTGATATGGATAAAAGGATATAAAGAAAGGCACAAAACAGAATTATTTCCTTAAGATTAAGCTTTGTTAAAATCAAGTATCATAAGCAAGTGTTCCAAACCAAGGATCAGACTTTCTATCTAAGAATGTGAAGGATTAGCAATCCTTGGATATTGAAGTGGAAGAAAGGTGAACATTAGAGAAATCTGACAATAGGGCTTAGATACTGGACTGAAGTAATGAGAGGCCGTTTGGAGAATGGGAGTGAAGTCAGAAACTCTGGCACTGAGAAGAAGAGGATGCCCAACAAAAGATCCAGAAACTGGAGACGTGTCACAGGATATATGGATGACATTTCAATGAATCGAAGTTATGTAGTAGAAACTCAGTTTCAAGAATATTTTAGAATAAGGCAAGGACAAAAGACTTGGGGACTCAAGATCTAAGTGGGGCTAGCAGTCAACTGATACACTGTTGATTAAGTGACCCCAACTCATATATTCTCTGGCTAAAAAGAGAGACAATCCTTCGGAGTCAGGTCCAATAAATTTCTAAATTTTTAAGAAAAAATTGATTGTGACAATCTTGAAGCATAAATACTGCAGAGACTAGGGTTTAATCTGTCCATTATGTGCATAGTCCTAACCAAGATAAAATGTATCTCTGGTATCCCCATACTCAATTATTTGCAGATTGAGGTTGAATTAATGAAACTCTATACAGATCTAGGGTTCTGATCTTGTATAAAATCTGCTCTATCAACTGAGATACTCAGTGCCATATTTGAAATTACTGGAATGTCACATATGCAAGAATCGCATTGTTCACATGAATAGAAATATCCATGAAAAATCTCTACATTTTACAAGATAACTAAATAATAAAAAGAAAAAGACAGAAGCAAAGCTAGAAGATTTCTATTCTAGATAAGAAAATCATATCTGAGAGTATGGCAGGATTCCTTTTTTTTCCCTAAGGAATGCTCAAGGAAGAGAAAAATGGGTAAAGAGGCCAATATTTATTATATGCTTTTTATGAGCCATAAAAACACAGTTATCTCACCTGTTTCTCACAAAAGCCACAGTGCTTATTACCACCATATTACATATGAGTATCCTGAAGAAGATATGAAGTATCTCATCACATGGGTAACAAAAAATACAGTTCAATTTTAAAATGCATTTATGTCTTTCTAAAGTTTGACAGCTTTAAAATATATCAGACTGCTTGCTTAATTATAAAATTGACTCTAACTGGATCATAGCCATTTATATAACTCAGATTGCAGAGCATATAATAATAACTATGAATATGTCTCTGAATAATTAGATGCAGAATGTACTCCCATATTTACTTAATATGTTTATGAATCTTTAATTTAGTGCTAATAGTTTCCTTACTACACAGTTCTTTGCTTGGTTTCTTAGTAGTGGTTTTAAATACACTCTAATTTCGTTTGATTAAATATTAAGCTCCTTTATAGCAAGACCGTAGGCAATTTATTAATAGTTTGCACAGCACAAGAAATACATTTTTAATTATATTCTATTGGATGCATCCCAGTTGCCCTCTTTCAATGTTCTTTACCGCTTTTCCCATTTGTGTCATTTCTCTTAATCTTTTCAGACAGATTGTATAATTTTTTAAATAAATTGACATGGATTGTTTATGATTAAGAAATTTTAACAGTAGTTACATATTTCTATATCTTCTGATCATCATGAATTCATTATGCTATACATATTTATGGACACAAACTTCATGTTACGCATTCTTCTTCATAACAAAAATGACCAAACTCCTGGATATAATTCAAGGAGTCTTATTTTACTTGACAGATTCCTGGTTTTATAAAATATGACTTTTGGACAACTTTCATCAGAAAACCTGAAGGGCTTGTTAAAAATGGACACTTTTCGCTCCTGTCCTAGACTGACTGAATTAGAATAAGTCAGAGCAGAACACAAGTCTGCAGTTTTAAAACGACATGGAGGAATTATTATGTACCCAAAAACTTGCAGCAAATAATCTGGTAAAAGCCCCTTAAGGTACTGACCCTTCTTGAAGTCAGACACTTCTTTGAAGAAGTAAGCTGTTATGTAAGTGATCATGTTGGAGAAGCCACATGGCAAAGGACTATGAGCAAGTTCTCAGAGCTGAGTAGCCTCTACTTAAGAAACTAAAACCTTCAGTTCTGCAGCCACAAGTAAATGGATTCTGCCAACAAACTGATGGGACCTGGAAGTGGATCTTTACCCCATCAACATCTAATGACGCTTCTGCTGACACCTAGATTGCACCTTAGTGACATTCTAAAACAGAGGATAGTTAAGCCCAGATAAGCTATGCCTGACTTTTCAATGGTAAAAACTGTGACATAATAAATGTGCATTGTGTTAAGCCATTAAATATGCTTAAAAATTCAAACATAGAAAATGAATAGAAACATGTATAGCTAACAACATATGTTATCACACTGAATATTCCTACAACATAGACACATTTAATATCTACACTTTACTGTGGAGGAGAAAGAATTTTTAAATAAAATATTATATCCATGGTCATATAGCCAATAAGTAGCAGAAATAACATTTAGTAATATTTGATCCAAAAGTGCCTAAGTCTAGGAACCATTTTCATATAAGACCATTAGGAGACCAAAAGATCAATATAATATGAGACACTTATGGGTGAAGATTTCCCAAAATCATTAATATCCTTCCTAACAATTCTAACAATTTTATGCTTCTGTATCTACAGGCCAATGAAGTATGTATTTATATATTTAAATTAGGACAAATATATATTATATGAGAAATTAACATCTATGTCTGTCATCAACTTGCTGGTAGGCAAGCAACTATAAGTGGCTTTTCTAATCTGTGTTGAGATCAGTGCTGTGTAGGAGTAAATCCAGGCTCTTGTAAAGTGCAGAGTATGTACATCAGGTAAAACAGCAATGGATACTAGCTAGTAGTTATTTTCTAGGCCCATGTCTTAGTTCCAATAAGGTGAACCTGTCCGAGTAAAGTAGAAACTCAGCAGGCAGATTGGAATCTACGGGCCCCTGAACATCTTGCCAAGCTATGTAGGCTGACAAGTGCTAGCCTGGAAGTCATGCAGAGTAAATTCTCATTTTGGAAACACCTGAATGAGACTTAGGGACTTGCAGGTTGCAGACTTGTAGGACCTCTCGGCTCAAAATCACCCTCTACTCTCAACCCTACATACAGGTCCTTTAGGTACCCTAGATAATAAACTATGATCCATGGACCAAATCTCACTCAACACCTGTTTTTGGATGGCTCATGAGTTAAGACTATTTTTTATTTGTTTTCTTATTATTATTATTTTTTTTTTTTTCTGAGACTCTGTGATATGGTTTGGGTGTGTGTCTCCACCCGAATCTAATCTCAAATTGTAATCCTCACGTGTCGGAGGGGAGTCCTGGTGGGAAATGAGTGGATCATGGGGGTGGATTTCTCAAGAACTTGCTGTTCTTGTGATAGTGAGTTCTCACAAAAGCTGATGGTTTTAAAGTGTGGCACCTCCCCCCTTGTGGGTGCTCTCTCTCTCTCCTGATGCAATGTGAAGAAGGTCTTGCTTCCCTTTCACCTTCCACCATGATTCTAAGTTTCCTGAGGCTTCCCCATCCATGCAGACCTGTGAGTCAATTAAATATTTTTTCTTCATAAATTACCCAATCCCAGGTAGTCCTTTATAGCAGTGCAAAAATAAACTATTACACTCCGTCAACCAGGCTACAGTGCAGTGGCGTGATCATGGCTTACTGCAGTCTCAACCACCCTGGCTCAGGCAATCCTCCCACCTCAGCCTCCCAAGTAGCTGAAACTACAGGCACATACCAGCATGCCTGGCTAATTTTTTAAAATTTTTTGTAAAAACGGGGTTTCATGATCACAATATTGCCTTGGCTGGTCTCGAACTCCTGGGCTCAAGTGATACTCCATCTTTGGCCTCCTAAGGTACTGGAATTACAGGCACGAGCCAGGCACCTGGCCAATATTTAAAATAGTTTTTTTTTGTAATAAAAAATAATATTATTTTATGACAGAAAAATTATATTGCATTCAAATTTCAGTGTCCACAAATAACATTTTATTGGAACACAGCCACACTTAATTTGTTTATCCACTGTGTATGGCTATTTTCCTGCTACAATCACTGTGTTGAGTAGTTTTGAAAAATCTGATGGCCCACAAAACTACAAATATTTGCTATGTGGCCTTTTCCAGAAGAAAATTGTTGACTCCTCTTCTAGATCATCTCTGGTCAGAGACTGGGACCAAACCATATTTCTAGACTTAATTTTCATTTGTTTAGGAATTGAAAGGGATATAGTCAAGAGACTAAAATCCTTTTTGCTTCTAGTTTGGTGGAATTAAGGTAGAGAGGTAAATACACCAATTATAACTTACACATTTAACAAAATGTGCAATTTCAAAGTATTCAGGAAACTCTCCCTCTAAAACATACACACAGACACACATATACACACATGCATACACATACACAAAGAAGTGACAAACTAATACATATTTTAATAGTGAGTTCAAGTGAAAATAACATTAGCTCATGAATATAAATTATGTTGAGTTTATGTGATAAGTAAGTTGACATTACTGTACCTACTATATTTTTATGGAAAATACTCTAAACTTGAGAAAATTATTCCTAACACTTAATACATCCTTTGAAAGAACATGTGTGAATATTCTGTACAAATGATTTCCTCCAATCGGTTTGAAGAATACAAATTTTCCAACATTGGAGGAAAAAATAGAATCATACTAATGTTTGAATATCTATACATCTCCATCATTAGTGGTATTTAGAAAAAGTCATTTGTGTTCAAATATTCCCAATGGTAGCTTTTGCTAATTAGTGTAAGATTGCTTAAGAAAATCATAAATATTATACATGAATAGATATATTTATCTATCTAAAAACTCAACCAAAATGTAACCAAAAATCAGTATGTTCAAAAGACACCAAAAGTTTCCTACATGAAAAGAATATTTCTTGCTTGTTAACACAGGTCTACAAACTTTTATAATTTTCTTGTAAAAATGTCACATTTTTATAGATTTAAAAAATTATTCTTGGTCTCTCTCAGTCCTTTAAAACAAATATCTATTGTCTGTCATGGAACTGAGTCATGGAAAGTTTAACGTATTTTTTCAACCTCCCCAAACAACATTGACTCTTAAAAATATACTGAAGTATCTCTGTAATTATTCAAAAAGTTGATACTAAAGTGAGGCCTAAAGGGCATTTTTAAAAATGATTATTTTTACTGAGACAAAATATAAAAATGAACTTAAACAGTTGTTGAAGATATTTTGATAATTTAAAATAATTTTAGTAAAAAATTAAGTAGAGGTTGAATTCCTATGTTGATATTCCAAGTAAAGTAAATTTTGTATCACCCCACAAAAAAGAAAAAAAGATTTTGTTTTGTCTCTCAAACAAATCCCCCATGCACTACGAATGTTCCTGAAAGACGTAGAGTTTCATTACTTAAGAAGAAATAGCTAGTCTTGAAGGATTGGCTTGTGGTAGATGAGCTTCTGGGAGTTTGTGAAGATAATTCTAACATGAATACTAATGAGTTTAGATATGGTATTCACTGACTACAGTGAGAATACAGAGAAAATCAAGGAAAGTTGCAACGTCATTAAAGCTCTATGGATTCATGATTCGAACAGCCAATTATCTCTTTTATTTAAGAGCAAAGCCAAATTGTGCAAATTATAATCCATATTCATTACTGTCCTCTAGGGAAATGGTTGAAATCCCAGCCTCCTATTTTGAATGGCTTCCTTTTGTCACAGAGATATTCTCCTGGAAAAGTTATGTCTTACTAGACGACAGTAATTCATATAATGTCCTCACACACATAAGAAGATCAGTTTTGGCCCTGGGAAAACTATAGTTATTTTGCTGGAGAAAATATTCCGCCTTCTTGAATTAATTTACGTTTAGAAAATGGTAACAACAATAAACCAATTCGATTGTTGAGGCTTCAGAAACCACTTTTGCTATGCAGATATTAAAATTTGGGGTAAATATTCATATACCATGGTCACTGTTATCCACAAGGCATAAGAACACTTAAATGTGCAAGATATAATTTTAGTTCTTAGGATTTGTCTTCTACCTTTGTGCACACATTAACACTGGTAAAGTAAGGTGAAGCATTGCTTATATAATCATTTTAAAAGGTTATAGATATTGTTTTAAGCTTCAGTTCATTTAATTAGATAAATTTTTCATTTACTCAAGTGAACATTACAATCTCAATTCCAGTTTTTATGTTTTAAACATACAATGGCACTATGTGCCAAATGATTTTGAATCACATTCTAGATACATGAAAATTTTATTCTGGTGACCTAAGCAATTCTAACTATTTTGCAGTGTAGCAGAGTACAGGCTTCAGATTCAATACCATTTTTCAGGGGAAGTAAGAAAATCTGCTTTGCGTTTAAGACTATGATGTAATGTCTCACATTTGCAGATTATTTAAAATGAAAAACAGGTTTTCACCACTTGGAAGCTTGTATTTTCAGTGGTATTCATGACAGGCAAAGCACATTTGAGGCAAAAGTATATATATGTATATACAAAAATATGTATGTATATATTTATATATTTATGTATATAACTTTCAACTGGTGGGCCTGATCAGAGCAGGTGACATTAAATAATTAACAAGTTCTCTTTCCAAACCGCAAACCATGCTTTAATTAATATCATTCCTTAAAAAAGGGGTTGTTTACCAATGCTGCCTCTGCAAGCTGATTGCTGCTCACAAAAAAACCTCTGAGACATGACTATGCCCAAGGGATTGCTTTCATTTCATTGTTTATAATAACTACAAACAAAGAGCTGCAAAAGCTCATCTCGCCATGAGGCATCCTGACAATCTGCCAGTTTAGTCACCAATAATAATGAGACTGGCACCAGCAATAAGCTCAGTGCTAATCTAATGAGGGCCTGTTTCATTCCCCCATTGATATTGCAGCAGCTGCTAAGCACCCAATGTTTAGGACATACAAACAAGAGGTGTGTCTCCAACTAGTTGAAAGATAATTACCCCCACAATATGGCCTTGATAGCACACACAAGTAGCAGCGCCGTCTTATTTTTCTGCAACATTTCCTAGAGATAGAATATCTTGTCAAGAGTACAAAACTAATGAGGTCATCTGCCTATGCTAAGCTTGAAAAGGGCTCAATTAGTTGTTATTGTTGCTGGTGGGGTTTTGTTGTCACTGTTTTGCTTTTTTTTCCCTCCAGTCATCCATGCAGATATGAACATACATGTGATTTACAAACTTGTGTATATAAGGAACATGTGATGTCACTTCCTTCACTTAGTTCCTGGGGTGAATGCAATTATGAACAGATGGGCAAATGACATGATTCCACTGCTAATGAACTTCCCTACTGAGGAAGAGGACAGTGCATTACCCTTTTGTACTTCAGACTCTTAATTATCACTTTTTTTTTCCAGTGTGAATATTACACATGCAAACATCTTTGAATTTAAGTCATGTTGATGGAGCATTATGGACATCATTAACTGCCTCTGTTCTGGTTGGGAAGCAACAAATGCTTCTGAATGCTGCAGAATAAAACATCTAGTATGGGCAGAATTGTCGTACTGGATTCTAAATTAATCGCCTGTAAGTGAGGAGAGATCTTAGTAAACATGTCATTTGTTTGTTAAGGAACAAATGTCAGAAAGATCCTTTCATTCTCTATGTTTTACAAGAGAAGGAAGGACAAAAATGTAACTAAAAGCATTCTGCTCAAGGTGGGGACATTTTGTGCACGCTCTAGTGCATGTGTTAAAAGCTAACTGATCCTTTAATTTAGCCATAGTTATAATCAAGTACAGTCAGCATTAGAAATTATTCATAATGCACTTATAATTTTTTAAAACAGATCTAACATCTTTTCCTGAGAAGATATCATAATTACCCTGTCAGTAGGCCAAGGGAATTGGGTCATTTCCATAGTATTCAAAGAGGGGTGTTATGAAACCTGGGTCACATCCTTATCCTAAATATCCAAAGGATAGAGGGTTCTACAAAAATATATTGATTAATGAACATTCCTCATATACCTAAGCAAATCAGACTTATGGGTCTATTTTAGACACTCTAGATAATACATCAATGTAGGAAATGGCTTGGTTTGCCTGTGTTAAATTCAAGCTCCTATCTAAAGTTTTGCATGTTTGAAGCCCTGGGATGAAATTTTGTGTTCTTGCATATTAATGACATGCTACATCTTATGTTCCTCAGATTTAGGACTAACATTTATCAAATACAAATACAGATCACTCAGTTACATTTGAATTTCAGGTACAAATAATTTTTAGTATAAGTGTGTTTCATGCGAAATTTTGGACATACATATACCAACTTTGTATCTGAAATTCATATTTAATTTAGTCCCCCGTACTTTATCTGGGAACCTTACCCAGTATAAAAAGAGTATGTTTCCTTTTTCAGGTTGGTTATCTAATTTTTAGTGTTAGCATCACGTAGAATTAAAGAGAAACATCATTATTCCTTAATTATTTAGCCTCAGTCATTTATTTTGGGATTTTGTATGTTCTAGATTACTTAATTCGCCATATTTTCTTAATTTGAGCTGATTATTAACAATTCCTCAACTGGAGAATATAAAAATAAAACGAACAAGAAAATTTCTCTGTGAGGACAATGTCAAAAATGAAGCCTAGTTTGCTGCAGATACAGAAGAATGAATACTGGGAGGTGAATCATGAGTTCTGATGCCACCATACTCATTTATTGTGCGTCCTTAGACAAATCAATAAACTTCTCTGAGACCCATCTTTCTTGTTAATAAAATAAAATAGGTTAATTTAAAACATTTTAATATTTTATTGATTTTAAAATAGTATTTTTTAATTATAGTAAATCCACCCAAAAGATATTTTGTTCCATTTGGCCTTAAAGATGGCAGAAAAACATAAGCTGATTGCCTCATCTCAAATTGTTTAAATCCGACAATAAAAAATTATTGTACATTTTTTCCTGTTATATGCTATGGAACTGATAACATAAGCCGTTGTGTTCTTTTTCCATTTCTGTAATAACAAAGTACAGTGGGCCCTGTGTATCTGAAGGTTTCCCATCCACAGATTCAACCAACTATGGATCAAAAATATTTGGGAAAAAAAAAAACACCAAAAAAATAACAATTCAACAATAAAACTACTACAATTGAAAAAGTAATACAGTGTAACAACTATTTACATAGCATTGACACAACATTAGACATTACCAGTAATCTAGAGAAGATTTAAAGTACACCAGAGAATGTGAGTGGGTTATATACAGCTACTAAGCACTTTACGTAAAGACATAAGCATTTATTGATTTTGGCATCCACAGGGAACCTGGAATCAATCCCCCATGGATACCAAGAGACAACTGTACCACAAATTTAGTGACTTGAGGCAACACACGTTTATTATCTTATACTTCCAGAAGTCAGAAGTTTGAGATGGATTTCACGGGGCTAAAATCAAGACTTCTGAAGAATTTAGTTCCTTCTGGAGGTTCCAGGGAAAAATCTATTCCCTTGCCTTTTTTGGCTTTTAGTTGCTACCTGCATCCCTTGACTCATGACTGCTCCCTTCATCATCAAATGTGGTTGGGTGATGTCTTCAAATCTCTCTCTGACTCTAATGTCCCTGCCTTTCCCATAGAGAGACCCTGTGATTACATCAGGCCTGCCTGGCTAATCCAGGATAATTTTCCCATTTCAAAACTCTTAATCACATCTTCAAAGTCTCTTTGCTGTATAAGGTAACATATTAACTGGCTTTGGAAATCAGGGTGTAGCAATCTCAGAGGGCCATTATTCTACATATCACAGGCATTTATTCACAGATTTCATTTATAGTTGCTAAACACCAAAGATTTTTCAGATTTTCAGACAATGGACTTGCTTATAAAGAGACATAGATAATACATAGAATTTGTGCCCTAAAGAATCTCAGTGGAAGAGACTGATAGAGAAGCTGACAATTAAATTATAGACAATTAGGACTAGAAGTCATGTGATGATAATGGAAGACACCTAACTCATTCTGAAAGATGGAATGATGAAAATAATACTATCAGAAGGTGGGATTATCTAAGGTAAGTTATGGAGGGTAAGAGTGGGCTTGGGCAGGAGATTCACTAAGAGAGAACAGCATGAGCAAAGGCAAAGTCACAAGTAGGTTTCTTAAAGATAATAGAAAGTAATTAGACATAGGCATATACACTGTAGAGAGGTGAGTGGTGATCAGTGAAGCTGAAACTGAAATCAAAGTCCTAGATCACAGAGGGCTTTATATATGTTAAGGAGAAGGCACTGCAAACATTGAAACAATTCAACGAGAGAAGTACATGATCAAGTGTGCCTTTAAGGAAAATGGGTATTGTTGTATGAGAGTGAGTCAACCTAGAATACAGGTAATATAAATATTGTTGTGGATCACTTATGAGATTGACATTATTTTAGGCAGTGGTAACAAATATGGAGAGAAGAAGGTGTATTTCAGTGAGACAGGCACAATTGTATTTCAGGAGCAACTGAGTATAAAGATTAAAAGTCTTGATGAAAAGTTTTTCCATACTTATTTGGTTAAGTAAAAAGAGTTCCATTTGTGAAAATATAGAATATGGAAAGAATATATTGTGGTGTAAAGATGATAAGTTTAGTTTTTATTAGTCTAAAATTAGGGTGCTAACAAAATTATAAGTTGAGTTGTTTGGTAGACAATTAAATTTATAGTGTCTAAGGTTCTTTGTAAAAGTCAGCATTCGAAATATAGATTTGAAATTTATCTAAATACAGATGATAGAAGCCATGACAGTAGATGAACTATTCCAGGAAACACTGTTAGAGTAAAAAAGTCATGAAAAATGAATAGAAGGATATGATGAAAACTAATTATCTAAAGGACAGACAGAGTCCATAAAACAGATTGAAAAAGACAGGCCAGCTGGTTAGAGGGAAAACAAATTGAGACTAAATCATGAAAGGAGGGAGTTTTAAGGACCATAGAGTGATCAAATCAAGTATGATAAAAGCTAATAAATATTGAATGTGATTTAGAAACTAGAGGCCATTGTTGACCTTGCCAAAAATAAGACCTTATTTACAATGAACAGATAATATAGTTGAAGAGATGATATAAAGATTAAGGATGTTACATACACGCCTGTGCATACTCACATGCACAAAGTATATAATCACATGAAGTTGGGTTAGCCTATAAATGAAGTGACCACTTATTTCTTCCTCTTCTGACACCTTTGCCTGATCTTTCAGTTTTAGCATTGTGTTTTATTTATCAAGTGGCCCAATGGACACACATTTAAATGAGCTGTTTTCTCTTTTTCTCTGTCATTTCAGATTTATTTCCTCATTTCTGAAAATCATAGGTGTATCTGCCACTGGGAAAAACATGAAAAATAATGCACTTGCTTCTTTGAAAAATATTGATTTTAGTTAAAAACACTTGGACAAGACATGACGCTTCAATGAGAATTTTATTATTTTTTGACCCAAGAATTTTCTAAAACTAAAATATTAGAATTTTTTCT
This sequence comes from Theropithecus gelada, assembly GCF_003255815.1. Taxonomy (NCBI): domain Eukaryota; kingdom Metazoa; phylum Chordata; class Mammalia; order Primates; family Cercopithecidae; genus Theropithecus; species Theropithecus gelada. The sequence goes on from NC_037671.1 coordinate 165,780,476, forward strand.
ATGCTTTTACAATTTTTAATTATTTTATTTCAGTAGGTTTTGGGTGAACAGGTGGTGTTTGGTTACATGCATAAGTTCTTTGGTGGTGATTTCTGAGATTTTTGTGCACCCATCACCTGAGCAGTGTACACTGTATCCAATGTGCAGCCTTTTATCTCTCGCCATCCCCCACCCTTTCCCTTGAGTCCTCAAAGTCCAATGTATCACTTTTATGCCTTTGCAACCTCATAGCTTAGCTCCCACATATGAGCGAGAACATACGATGTTTGATTTTCTGTTCCTGAGCTACTTCATTTAGACTAATGGTCTCCAATTCCATCCAGGTTGCTGCGAATGTCATTATTTTGTTCCTTTTTATGGCTGAGTAGTATTCCATGATGTGTATACATATGTACATATATATATATATAAACACATTTTCTTACCCACTCATTGATTGATGGACATTTGGGCTGGTTCTGTATTTTTGGAATTGCAAATTGTGCTGCTGTAAACATGCGTATGCAAGTATCCTTTTTTGTATAATGACTTATTTTCCTCTGAGTAGACACCTAGTAGCAGGATTACTGGATCAAACTGTAGATATACTTTTAGTTCTTTAAGGAATCTCTACAGTGTTTTCCATAGTGGCTGTGCTAGTTTATATTTCCATCAATAGTGTAAAAGCATTCCCTTTTCACCACATCCACGTCAACATCTATTATTTTTTGATTTTTTGATTACAGCCATTCTTGCAGGAGTGAGATGGTATCGCATCGTGATTTCAATTTGCATTTCGCTGATAATTAGTGATATTGAACATTTTTCCATGTGCTCATTGGCCACTTGTTTATGTTCTTCGGAGAATTGTCTATGCATGTCCTTAGCCTCTTTCTTTTTTTTTTTCTTTTTTTTTTTTTTGTAATAGAGCCTTGGTCTGTCACCCAAGGTGGAGTGCAGTGGCACAATCTCAGCTCACTGCAAACTCTGCTCCACGGTTCAAGCCATTCTCCTGCCTTAGTCTCCTTAGTAGCTGGGACTACAGGTGCATCCCACCACACCCACTTAGCCCACTTTTCGATGGGATTGCATGTTGTTTTCTTGCTGATTTGTTTGAGTTCTTTGTAGATTCTGGATCTTAGTCCTTTGTCAGATATACAGATTGTGAAGATTTTCTCCCACTCTCTGGGTTGTCTGTTAACTCTGGTGATTATTTCTTTCGCTGCACAGAAGCTTTTTAGTTTTGTTAAGTCCCATCTACTTATCTTTGTTTCGTTGCATTTTGCTTTTGGGTTTTTGGTCATGAAGTCTTTGCTTAAGACAATGTCTAGAAGGATTTTTCCGATATTATCTTCTTGAATCTTTATGGTTTCAGGTCTTAGATTTAGGTCTTTAATCCATCGTGAGTTGATTTTTGTATAATGTGAGAGATGAGAATCCAAATTCACTCTTCTACATGTGGCTTGCCAATTGTCCCAGAACTATTTGTTGAATAGCGTGTCCCTTTCCCACTTTATATTTTTGTTGGCTTTGTTGACGATCAATTGGCTGTACTTGGCTTTATTTCTAGGTTCTCTATTCTGTTCCATTGGTCTATGTGCCTATCTACAGGCACATAGACCAGTACCATGTTGTTTGGGTGAATATGACCTTATAGTATAGTTCGCAGTCAAGGTACTTGATGACTCCAGATTTGTTCCTTTTGCTTAGAATTGCTTTGGCTATGTGGGCTCTTTTTGGTTCCACATGAATTTTAGGATTGTTTTTTCCAGTTTTGTGAAGAATGATGGTGGTATTTGCATGGGAATTGCATTGAATTTGTAGGTTGCTTTTGGCAGTACAGTAATTTTCACAATATTGATTCTACCCATCCATAAGCATGGGGTGTGTTTTTATTTTTTGTGTCATCTATGATTTTTTTTCAGCAGTGTTTTTTAGTTTTCCTTGCAGAGGTCTTTCTAATTCGTAAGTATTTTATTTTATTTTTATTTTTTGCAGCTATTGTGAAAGGGGTTGAGTTCTTGATTTGATTCTCAGCTTGGCTGCTGTTGGTGTATAGCAGAGCTACTGATTTGTGTATCTTACTTTTATCTCCTGAAACTTTGCTGAATACATTGACCAGTTCTAGCAGCTTTTTGGATGAGTCTTTAGGATTTTTTAGGGTTAGCAAAGTTTGAGCCTAAGTTCCAAAGCTGTGGACACTAGAAAATTGGATTATATCACCAGCAAACAGTGACAGTTTGACTTCCTCTTCTCTGATTTGGATGCTTTCTTGTCTGATTGCTCTGGCTAGGACTTCCAGTACTATGTTGAATAGAACTGAAAAAGTGGAGATCCTTGTCTTGTTCCATTTCTCAAGGGGAATGCTTTAAACTTTCCCCTGTTTTTGCTAAAATACACCTATGCTAATATTATTCTCTCCTCTTTAGAATGAAAAATTTAAAAATAAGATGTCATCGTTTTTAAACAGGAAATAAAGAAGATTCTCAATAGCATCTAGATATATTTGCTTTAGAGTCAGAAAAATTCTAATGTTGTAATTTTCCTCAAGATATTTGCTCTACGTGAGCATTGCCATTGAGGATTTTTTCACTGATAGAGGTAAAAGACATTCTGTATTTTTAAGGCAGTCATTCAAATTTCTATTAAAAATGCAAAAAGAATACAGGAGAGACACAAAATTTATACAATTTTCAATTGACAGGCTTATTTTAAAATAAGAATTGGAAGTCCTGCTTGAGACTTAATGCATTTTTAAGCTTTTAAATCACAACAGAAAAATGTCAAATGGGATGTGAAAATTGTCAAACTCTGTTTTTGAAAAAATCATTTACACGGTCTTCCTGATAACATTACATATAGTTCTCTTTCCTTTCTTTTTAAATATAAGCCTCATTAAAAGTAAATCCAACATTCGAACTCTGGAACAGCATCATAATATGTAAATTGATTAAAAAAATTTTAGTCTCACAGATACAATATTTCTTTTTGACAAATGCTACTTTCAGTGTTATAAAATATTCGTCTCATAATTTACTATGAGATAGACATAAATATTCTACCTACTGTGAATGCAAGGGATGTAATGGGCTTCTCAAATGGAGGAACCGAAGTATAGGAAACTGAAGTAATTTGCTCAAAGTAACACAGGTGGTCAATATCTAAAGTAATCTGAAAGATTCAAAGACCCTTCCTGAGGTATATGAGTGTAAAGTCACTATATGGGTTAAGAGGTTAGTTTGTGTGAATGCAAGTTTCTTAATGATTTAGCTTTATCCTATATTTGGTAGAGGACACAGCCCAATAGCAAGTGAGAGAAGCCTATCTCTCCACCTTTTGTAGCAGCCAAGTGGAGGACATTGCTCTATGCAGGAAAACAATGGTAAGACTACGGGTAATGCTCTCTCTCACTGTCATTCCTGAATTGAATTTTGTATTGCCTGGTGTCTTAGATTAATTTATTGTTTATTTGGATGTGTCTGGAGCTTCTTCCTGCTTGTGGGTTCGTGGTCTCGCTGTCAGGAGACAAGCTGCAGACCTTCGTGGTGAGTGTTACAGCTCTTAAAGACAGCGTTGAGTTTTTCCTTCTTTCCAGTGGGTTCGTGGTTTCGCTGGCTTCAGGAGTGAAGCTGCAGACCTTCGAGGTAAGTGTTACAGCTCATTAAGGCAGCTTGGACCCAAAGAGTGAGCAGCAGCAACAGTTATTTCAAAGAGCAAGACAACAAAGCTTTCACAGTCTGGAAGGGGACCCCAGTGGGTTGCGCCTGGCTCAAGCAGCCTGCTTTTATTCCCTTATCTGGCCCCACCCACATTCTGCTGATTGGTCCATTTTACAGAGAGCTGATTGGTGCATTTACAATCCTTGAGCTAGACAGAGTCACAGAGTGCTAGTTAGCTAGATACAGAGTTGGCTAGATACAGAGTACCAACTGGTGTATTTACAAACCTTGAGCTAGACACAGAGTGCTGATTGGTGTATTTACAAATCCTGAGCTAGACACAGAGTGCTGATTGGTGCATTTACAATCCTTGAGCTAGACACAGAGTCACAGAGTGCTAGTCCTCCAAGTCTCCACTAGGTTAGCTAGATACAGAGTACCAATTGATGTATTCACAAACCCTGACCTAGACACAGAGTGCCCATTGATGCACATACAATCCTCTGGCTAGATATAAAAGTTCTCCAAGTCCCCATGAGGTTCAGGAGCCCAGCTGGCTTCACCCAGTGGATCCTGCACTGGGACTGCAGGTGGAGCTGCCTGCCAGCCCCGAGTGGAACTGCACTCCTCAGCCCTTGGGCTGTGGATGGGACCAGGCGCCACAGAGCAGGGGGTGGCACCCGTCGGGAAGGCTCAGGCCGCACGGCAGCCCACCACAGCGGGAGCAGCTCAGACATGGCAGGCTGCAGGTCCAGAGCCCTGCCCCGCCAGGACGAGCTAAACCCAATGAGAATTTGAGTGCAGCCCTGGCGGGCCGGCATTGCTGGGGGACCCTCCGCAACTTCCGCAGCTGCTGGCCTGGGTGCCAAGCCCCTCAGTGCCCTGGGCCTACGGTGCCTGCCAGCAGCTCTGTGTGCTGGGCCCGCTGAGCCTGCGCCCGCACCCGCCCCGCCGGAACTCGCACTGGTTCACAAGCGCCACGTGCAGCCCTGGTTCCGGCCCGCGCCTCTCTCTCGGCACCTCCCCACAAGCAGAGGGAGGCAGCTTTGGCCTCCGCCAACCCAGAGAGGGGCTCCCAGCTAGCCTTGGCGGGCTGAAGGGCTCCTCAAGCGCCGCCAGAGTGGACGCCGAGGCCGAGGAGGCGCTGAGATTGAGGGCTCCTAGCACATTGTCACCTCTCATGAGGAATGGAGGTGGTGTGGAGGTGGTGGGACTAGAATGACAAATAGATTCTTATGGAACCTCTTTTGAGATTACGAGCTTGAGATAAATAGATGATGCTTTTTCCTTTTTCTTTCTTTCTTTTCTTTTTTTTTTTTTTTTCTGATACAGCGTCTTGCTCTGTCGCCCAGGCTGGAGTGCAGTGGCGCAATCTCGGCTCACTGCAAGCCCCACCTCCCAGGTTCAAGCCATTCTCCTGCCTCAGCCTCCCAAGTAGCTGGAACTACAGGTGACTGCCACCACGCCTGGCTAATTTTTTTGTATTTGGTAGAGACGGAGTTTCACCGTGTTAGCCAGGATGGTCTTGATCTCCTGACCTCATGATCCACCCACCTTGGCCTCCCAAAGTGCTAGGATTACAGGCATAAGCCACCGTGCCCGGCCCCTCTTGTTCTTGTTTAATGCAATTTTCTACAGTCCTCAGCTTTGGAACTTAGGCTTAAATCTTGCTAAGAAAAATCTTAATATTTCTCTCTTTTGTCATATATATATAATTGAATATATATATATATATATTTTCAGCCATCTTTCAGACACATTGGGAGGCATTTGCTTGTGACTTGTAATAAGGCTCAGATTTAGGCATCTCTTGGATATTGAAGTCAAATATTACCTAAAAGTCTCCAAATAGCACCCCAAATTCTAAAGTATACTTAGGAACTATTAAGAGGATAACTTCCATTCAAATTAGACACACAATCTAGATATAATGAAAGAAAATATTGATAGATTCAAATAAAAACTTTTCCATGGCCAAAAAATTAGCAAATAATAAAAATCAACTGATGACAAGGAGAAAATATTGCAGAGATAAAGTTCTAAAAATTAGAGAATTTTAAGGTAAAAAGTATAAACACCTGACAGAAAGAAATTAATAGAAAATTTGTAAGAAAATCAGTATAAAAGTGATTCTCCAATGCCAGAAGAGATATTAGCTCTACCCATATGAGAGAAATACAAATTAAAATTACTGTGTGCTGGGGGGCAGTGGCTCACTCCTGCAATCCCAACACTTTGGGAGGCTGAGGTGGGAGAATCACTTGATCTCAGGAATTTGAGACCAGCTTTGGCAACATGGTGAGACCAGGTCTCTAAAAAAAAAAAGTTTAAAAATTAATCATCTGGGTGCATGGCACCTCACTGTAGTACCAGCTACTGGAGAATAAACAATCAATGGTAAAACTAACTCAAAGAATGAAATACTTTAGTTAGGTAACACCATACAAATTAGTGTAGACAAATGATTAGTGTAGACAGGGATACTGAGGCAGGACCCCCAGAGGTCCAGGCTATAGGGAGCTATAATTGTGCCACTGCACTCCAATCTGAGTGACAGAGTGAGACCCCATCTAAAAAGCAAACATACAAACAAAACACAACACACACACAACTACATATCAACTTGGCAAAAGTTAAAAAGCTTGACAAAACATTCTGTTGGTAAAAGCTGTGGAGAATCAGACATGTTTTACAAATGGGAATGCAAATGGGAATACAAACAGGTCTTGTGAAGTAGAAATCAGAAATATCTAGCAAATTTGCATTTATGTTTTATCTTTGATTCAACAGTTCCACTACTAGAAATTTACTCTGATGAGTAAAGTATGAAAATATGAAGTATGAAAAGACTTCTGCACAAGATTATTCATTGCACAGTTTTTTAATTGCAAAATATTGCAAACAATGTAAATGCAAATAAGCAGGATACTGGTTAAGTTAACTGTGGTACATATGTAAATGCAAATATACAGGATACTGGTTAACTGTGGTACATACACAAGGAAATATTGGATAGCTTTTTAAAAAGAGCTCTTTGACTAATATAAAATGTAAAATGATTTGTCAGAATTTTTTAGTGAAAAAAAGCTAAGTGTAAATAATATTGACAACCTGTTATTTCTATATAAGAAAAAAGAGAAAATATGTAAAAGAATCAACCTACTTTTGAAAGAAAAAGCATAGGAAAGAGAAGTTATAAACTCATGAGATTTGGAATAGGAAGACGCTAGAAGGAATTAGGGGGCAATATGATTCTCTGAATATACCTGTTTTGTACAGTTTTACTTTTGGAGCCACTTTAATATTTGACATAGACAAAAATAAGTAAAAATTAAAAATTGGGGCATAAGAGCTTAAAATATAATATAAAGAAATTAAGCAAATTGTATTTCAAATAAAAAAATACGTATGTATTTCAAATAAGTAAATACCTTCTTTTATCAAAAAATAAATGTTCAAGGAAGATAGGGCAGGAGCAAAAGACAAAGGAACCAGGCTGAAGGTGCTTCCACTGGGCAGATCTTAGACAATCTAAGCCTTAAAATAGGTAATGAAATTAATGGATGCTATGGTTTGAGTGTTTGCCTACCACCCAAATTTACCTTGAAATACTAACCCCAAGGGGATGGTATTAAGTGGTGGGTTTTTGGAAAATGATTAGGTAATGAATGGCATTAATGTGCTATAATAGAGGATCTAGAGATCTCACCTCTTGCAATATGTGAGGATAGAGGAAGAAAGTGTCATCTATGAACTAGAAAGTGGGTGCCCTCTAGACCTCAAATTTGCTGGCACCTTGATCTTGGACTTTCTAGCCTCCAGAACTGTAGGAAATAAATTTCTGTTGGTTATATGTTACTCAGTCTAGAGAATCCCAAAAGGATCAAGACAATGGATTATAACCCATTGAATGAAAATGAAATCTATGTGTCCTTAGTGATGTCAGTTACTAAGTATACAAAGGCTTAGGGCAGAAGGAAAAGTTCTTTACATACAGCATAATGCCAATTACTAAATGCAAAAGGAATGATGGAATTAGAAAATCACCATTTGAAAAACATTGTCAGAATAATTGATTCTGATACAGACAATTAATGGGGATAAATTAATGGGTAAGAAGGGAGAGGGTATTTATGTTATTTCAAAATATATCTCCCCAAATATTCATTAATACAAGGGAACTTTACCCTGCAGAAATCTGCTGACTTCACTTAATCAAGTAATAAGAGTTATTTCTAGTTATGGAACAAAGCAAAATCACTTGCACAACCTCCAATTAATCAAAATGAAGCATCAGACACATATAAATAGGGGGAAATTCTACAAAATAACTGTCCCATAGTCTTTAAAATTTTCAAGGTCATAGATGGATGAAGAATGACTAAAGAACGGTTACCGATTTAAAAAATACTAAACAGATTAATCCTGAAGGCAACATGTGATTTTGGATTATATTGTGGACTTTTTCGGTGAAAGACATTATTGAGACAATTAGCATTTAGGTCTGTAAATTAGATCATGAACTTGCATCAATTATACAATTGGAGTACTTATAATTAAGCTATTATACAAATATAATAGCCAGATAAGTATGTATTTATCCTGTTGGAAAATCTACACAGGCATCATATCTGCAGCTTACTCTCAAATGGTTTAGAAAAATATGAAATGTCCTTGTATAAGGAGAAAATTCTGAGAGAAAATATGGTATATGTTAATAATTGGAGAACGTGGGTTAAAGGCATGCAGGACTTTTATGTGTTACTTTTTCAAGGTTTCTGTAAAATCATTTAAAATTTAAAAACTATAAAAAATGAAAATATGAAAGTTATAAAATAAAAATATTTAACTCTTCACAGACAACTTTAAGGATAGACAACACGACTGAAAGCTTATGAGCAAGTAAGAACTCTGGAGCCAAATTGTCCTAGAGCTACAATACCAGCTCTAACATTTATTTGCTGTAATATCTTGGGCAAGTTACTTCAAAGGTTTTGTCTCAGGTTCCTTATGTTTAAAATATAAGTGTTTTACATGGGGGCTATTAGGAAGATTAATTGAATAGGTACGTATATATCACTCTCAGACAGAGGCTGGCACATAATGAATAATGTATAAATGCTTGTAAAATAAAATGAAATGTATTTATTTTGATATCTATCATGAAGCAAAGAACAAAATATTTATAATATGTAATATATATCATCAATATGGTCAAAATAGGAACCAAAATACATCTTGTTGAGAAATGAATTCCTATTCAAGATAGTGCATACAGCATTAATTTTAAAACAGGAAAAAACTAATGAGAACTAAGACAAATTAAGTAATAGCACCTAAGAGCCATAAGACAGCCTGGTTGAATCAGGACCCACCATTAGTGTAATGCAAATTAAAAATTGGCATTCCTAAGTTCTATAATTAGAATAAAATCTGAATACCAGTCTAAATTTGGACCATACTTTTAACAGTAAAAGTTAAGGAATGGAGTTCTGAGAAAGATAGAATAAAATAGATAGAGTAATTTTTTTCAGAGGTAATACATGAACATAAAACCACTATATATATTGAAAAGATCATAAAACAGCTGAAAAAAAAGTTCTGAAAGATAAGCGTGAAATCTTTGTATTGTATTGTTTATTATGTATGTTTTGGAGGTGTTTAGTCTGGATGTAATTTGTTTATGGATGTTTAAAAACTTTGTATAGTTCTATCAATTTAGAAGCGTATATATGCGTGTATGTGTGCGTATTTGTATGCTATTTCTGTGTTGCTTTTATATGGAATCAATAAAATGGATAAATAGATGCCTAACATTCAAAGGAAACACGGGAAACATTAGCTGAAAAATGGGAAAGTTTAAGCAAAGATGAAAGGAATGCTTTTGTAATTTCATCACTTGAAAGGGAAAGAAGAAATAGGAAAGGTATGGAGAGGTTAGAACGATTCTAGGGAAAGTGCCCAAGGAGTGTATGCTGATCTCCAAGAGCCAGGAGACTAGGGCAAGAAGCAAGCACTGTGGATGCAGCACATCTGCATTCAATCAATCCTTTTTTATAAAATGCTCTGTTTCTCCTCTCCTTCTGTGAAATCACCCTTCTAAAAGCCCTGAGGCGGTTGGAACGTGTGTGCTTCCTCCTTACAAACCTCTCTTGGCATCAGGGGACATGTCTCTGTTAATTTAACACAAAACAAAAAGTATACGTAGAAAAAGTTTACCTCTCTTTTTCTGTTGTTTGGAATAGTTTCAGAAGGAATGGTACCAACTCCTCTTTGTACCTCTGGTAGAATGCTGTGAATCTGTCTGGTCCCAGGCTTTTTTTGGTTGGTAGGCTATTAATTACTACATCAATTCCAGAACTTGATATTGGTCTATTCAAGGATTTAACTTCTTCCTTGTTTAGTCTTGGGAGGGTGTATGTGTCCAGGAATTTGTCCATTTCTTCTAGATTTTCTAGTTTATTTGCATAGAGGTGTTCATGGTATTTTCTGATGGTAGTTTGTATTTCTATGGGATCAGTGGTAATATCCCCTTTATCATTTTTTGTTGTTACTCTTTGATTCTTCTCTTTTTTCTTCTTTATCAGTCCAGCTAGCGATCTATCTATTTTGTTAATCTTTTCAAAAATCCAGCTCCTGGATTCACTGATTTTTTGAAGAGTTTTTCGTGTCTCTATCTCCTTCAGTTCTGCTCTGATTTTAGTTATTGCTTGTCTTCTGCTAGTTTTTGAATTTGTTTGCTTTGCTTCTCTAGTTCTTTTAATTGTGATGTTAGGATGTCTCTTTTAGATCTTTCCCACTTTCCCCTGTGGGTGTGTAGTGCTATAAATTTCCCTTTAAACACTGCTTTAGCTGTGTTCCAGAGATTCTGGTATGTTGTGTCTTTGTTCTCATTGTTTTCAAATAACTTACTTATTTCTGCTCTAATTTTGTTATTTACCCAGTAGTCATTTAGGAGCAGATTGTTCAGTTTCCATGCAGTTGTGTGGTTTTGAGAATTTCTTAATCCTGGGTTGTACTTTGATTGCACTGTTGTCTGGAGACTGTTTGATGTGATTTTCGTTCTTTTGCATTTGCTGAGGAGTGTTTTACTTCCAATCATGTGGTCAATTTTAGAATAAGTGCGATATGGTGCTGAGAAGAACATATATTCTGCTAGTTTGGGGTGGAGAGTTCTGTAGATGTCTATTAGATCTGCTTGGTTCAGAGCTGAGTTCAAGTCCTGAATATCCTTCTTAATTTTCTGTCTTGTTGATCTGTCTATTATTGACAGTGTAATGTGAAAGTCTCCCACTATTATTGTGTGGGAGTTAAGTGTCTTTATAGGTCTGTAAGAACTTGCTCTATGAATCTGGGTGCTCCTGTATTGTGTGCATATATACTTAGGATAGTTAGCTCTTCTTGTTGCATTGATCTCCTTACCACTATGTAATGCCCTTCTTGTGTGTGTGTGTGTGTTTTGTCTTTGTTGGTTTAAAGTCTGCTTAATGAGAGACTAGGATTGCAACCCCTGCTTTTTTTTTTTTTTTTTTTTTTTTTTTTTTGCTTTCCATTTGTTTGGTAAATATTCCTCCACCCTCCTTTATTTTGAGTCTACATGTGTCCTTGCATGAGAGATGAGTCTCCTGAATACAGCACACCAATGGGTGTTAACTGTTTATCCAATTTGTCAGTCTGTGTCTTTTAATTGGGGCTTTTAGCCCATTTACATTTAAGGTTAATAATTGCTATGTGTGATTTTGAGCCTGTCATCATGCTGCTAGCTGGTTATTTTGCTCATTAGTTGATGCAGTTTCTTCATAGTGTCAATAGCCTTTACAATTTGCTATGTTTTTGCAGTGGCTGGTACCAATTTTCCCTTTCCACATTTAGTGCTTCCTTCAGGAGCTCTTGTAAGGAAGGCCTTGTGGTGACAAAATCTCTCAGTATTTGCTTGTCTGTCAAGAATTTTATTTCTCCTTCGCTTATGAAGCTTAGTTTGGCTGGATATGAAATTTTGGGTTGAAAACTCTTTTCTTTAAAGATGTTGAATATTGGCCCCCACTCTCCTCTGACTTGTGGGGTTTCCTCAGAGAGATCTGCTGTTAGTCTGATGGGCTTCCCTTTGTGGCTAACCCAACCCTTCTCTCTGGCTTCCGTTAACATATTTTCCTTCATTTCAACCTTGGAGAATCTGACAATTATGTGTTTTGGGGTTGTTCTTCTTGAGGAGTATCTTTGTTGTGTTCTCTGTATTTCCTAAATTTGAATGTTGGCCTGTATTGCTAGGTTGGGGAAGTTATCCTGGGTAATATCTTGAAGAGTGTTTTCCAGCTTGGTTCCATTCTCCCTGTCACTTTCAGGTACACCAATCAAACACAGGTTTGGTCTTTTCACATAGTCCCATATTTCTTGGAGGCTTTGTTCATTCCTTTTCATTCTTTTTTCTCTAATCTTGTCTTCACACTTTATTTCATTAAGTTAATCTTCAGTCTCTGATATCCTTTCTTCTGCTTGATCAATTCAGCTATTGATAGTTGTGAAACTGGAAACATTCCCTTTGAAAACTGGCACAGGACAAGGATGCCCTCTCTCATCACTCCTATTCAACATAGTATTAGAAGTTCTGGCAAGGGCAAACAGGCAAGAGAAAGAAATAAAGGGTATTCAAATAGGAAGAGAGAAAGTCAAATTGTCTCTGTTTACAGATGACATAATTGTATATTTAGAAAACCCCATTGTCTCAGCCCCAAATCTCCTTAAGCTGATAGGCAAATTCAGCAAAGTCTCAGGAAAAAAAATCAATGTGCAAAAATCACAAGCATTTCTATACACCAATAACAGACAAACAGAGAGCCAAATCATGAGTGAACTCCCATTCACAATTGCTACAAAGAGTTAAAATACCTAGGAATACATCTTACAATGGATGTGAAGGACCTCTTCAAGGAGAACTATAGATCACTGCTCAAGGAAATAAGAGAAGACACAAACAAATGGGAAAACATTCCATGTTCATGGATAGGAAGAATCAATATTGTGAAAGCAGCTATCCTGCCCAATGTAACCTATAGATTCAGTGCTATCCCTATCAAGCTACCATTGACTTTTTTCACAGAAGTAGAAAAAACTACTTTAAGTTTCATATAGAATAAAAAAAGAGCCCATATAGCCAAGATAATCCTAAGAAAAAGGAGAAAGCTGGAGGCATCTTGCTACCTGACTTCAAGCTATACTACAAGGCTACAGTAACCAAAACAGCATGGTACTGGTACCAAAACAGATATATAGGCCAATGGAACAGAATGGAGGCCTCAGAAATAATGCCACATGTCTAGAACCTGACACATCTAGATTTTTGACAAACCTGACAAAAACAAGCAATGGGGAAAGGATTCCCCATTTAATAAATGATGTTGAGAAAACTGGCTAGCCATATACTGAAAACTGAAACTGGATCCCTTCCTTACACCTTATATGGCAATTAACTCAAGATGGATTAAAGACTTAAACATAAGACCTAAAACCATAAAAACCCTACAAGAAAACCTAGGCAATGCCATCCAGGACACAGGCATGGGTGAAGACTTCATGACTAAAACACTAAAAGCAATTGCAACAAAAGGCAAAATTGACAAATGGGATGTAATTAAAGAGTTTCTGCACAGCAAAAGAAACTATCATCAGAGTGAACAGGCAACCTACAGAATGGGAGAACATTTTTGCAATCTATCCATCTGACAAAGGGCTAATATCCAGACTCTACAAAGAACTTAAACAAATTTACAAGAAAAAAATGAACAACCCCATCAAAAAGTAGGTAAATGATATGAACAGAAACTTCTCAAAAGAAGACATTTACACAGGCAACAAACATATGAAAAACAGCTTATCATCACTGATCGTTAGAGAAAGGCAAACCAAAATCACAATGAGATACCATCTCATGCCAAATAGAATTGAGATCATTAAAAAGTCAGTAAACAACAGATGCTGGAGAGGTTGTGGAGAAATAGGAACACTTTCACACTGTTGGCGGGAGTGTAAATTAGTTCAACCATTGTGGAAAACAGTGTGGCAATTCCTCAAGGATCCAGAACTAGAAATACTATTTGATCCAGCAATCTCATTACTGAGTATATGCCCAAAGGATTGTAAATCTTTCTACTATAAAGACACATGCACAGGTATGTTTACTGCAGCACTATTCACAAAAGCAAAGACTTGGAACCAACCCAAATACCCATCAATGATAGACTGAATAAAGAAAATGTGGCACATATACACCATGGAATACTATGCAGCCATTAAAAAGGATGAGTTCATGTCCTTTTCAGGGACATGGATGAAGCTGGAAACCATCATTCTCAGCCAACTAACCCAGGAACAGAAAAACAAATGCCACATGTTCTCACTCATAACTGGGAGTTGAACAATGAGAACGCATGGTCACAGGGAGGGGAACATCACACACCTATCCGGTGGTGGTGGGGGGCTAGGGGAGGGATAACATTAGGAGAAGTACCTAAAGTAGATGACAGGTTGATGGGTGCAGCAAACTACCAAGGCTCATGTATACCTATGTAACAAACCTGCACATTCTGCACATGTATCCCAGAACTTAAAGTGTATATATACACACACACATATATACACACACACACACGTATATATATATACACACACACAGGTATATATGTATATACACACGCATATATGTATATATGTATATACACACACATATACACACACATATATGTATATATGTGTATATACACACACATGTATATATGTGTATATATACACAGACATATATACATTTATATACACACAGACATATATACATTTACATACACACATACATATATACATATATATATATGTAAAAAGTTGACCTCAACTTTGTTTGACGATTTAATAATATTGATCTGAAAATCTTGTCTTCAATTGCTGGATTTGAAATCTGCCCAAGTCACTAGTCTGTCTAGCTATATAACCAGTGGAAAAGGTGAAAACTGCAATAAAATCTATCTGATCTCATTCATGGTTTATAAGCCCTCTCTTACACCTTACACTTCATATTTTTTTTTTCTCTCCACCTGTTTTTCTTTTTTTTTTTTTTGTTTTTTTTTTTTTTTTTTTTTTTCGTCGGAGACAGAGTCTCTCTTTGCTGCCCAGGCTGGAGTGCAGTGGCACAATCTCAGCTCACTGCACTCTCTGCCGTCTAGGTTAAAGTGATTCTCTTGCCTCAGCCTCCCAAGTAGCTGTGATAACAGGTGTGCACCACCATGCCAAGCTAATTTTTCTATTTTCAGCAGAGATAGTGTTTCACCATGTTGGCCAGGCTGGTCTTAGACTCCTAACCTCAGGTGATCTGCCTGCCTTGGCCTCCCGAAATGCTGGGTTTACAGTCACGACTCGCTGCACCTAGCATCCCCACTTGGTTTTATTTGAAAGTTTGACTTTTTTTTTTTTTTTTTTTTTTTGAGACAGAGTCTCACTCTATTGCCCAGGTTGGAGTGCAGTGGCACGATCTTGGCTCACTGCAACCTCTGCCTCCCAGGTTGATGCGATTCTCCTGTCTTAGCCTCCTGAGTAGCTGGGATTACAGGTGCCTGCCACCACACCTGGCTAATTTTTGTATTTTTAGTAGAGATGGGTTTTCACCATGTTGGCCAGGCTGGTCTCGAACTCCTGACCTTGTGATCCACCTGCCTCAGCCTCCTAAAGTGCTGGGACTACAGGCATAAGCCACCGCGCCCAGCCAAAAGTTTTGACTTTTGAACATTAGACCATGTTGAAATTTTTTTCTCAGATCTCCTGTATTTCTTCATTCCTGTGTTTCAAGTGTAGACATGGCATTGATGATGCTAAAGTAATAAAGTATTTTTAAAGTAAAGGTTTTCTTTAATTTTCCTCTTGCATCTTTGTAAGTCAGTTTATGATAGCCCCTATCTAAAACAAACAAACAAAAAATTGTATTTTCATTAAGGTCATTGGTCCTAGAAATGATTGTAGGGCTTTATCCTTAACATTTCTAATCTCTGTGTTTCTATTCATAGGGTTAATATTTTTTTCTTTTTTATTTGTCTTGCTTCAGATTTGATTAGCACACTTGTTCTATTTCTCCCACTATCTGTTAAACTGTTCTGCTAGTTTTGTATTCATAATTTCCCCATGACATACCTTCTCTGATATCTTATCACTAGCTCTGACTTTACAAGGTGATTCCTCCTTGATTTATCTCTATTTTATTTTATTTTTTATTTGTTGGAAAGTTCCCCAAAATATAGACAGCTATTTACAATATTTATATAAATATTTTGTTTGTTCCTTATGACAAAATTTCATCTATGCAATGAATATTCTTGAGCACTCTCCCTCATTCTAGTGTTCCAAATAATGGTAGGTGTTTGTGATACAAAAATGGAAAATATGTTCCAGGATTGTTCTCCAAAAGAGAGTGAAAAAATGTGGTATTATTTGAGGGGTTTTAACAAGAAATGTATGTGCAACAAAGAAAGAACACTCTACTATGTCTTTTAGCATAAAATGTAGTAGGTATTTACAGACAATGCCAGAAAAACAGAGGAATAACATTCCATGAGATGAAGATATTATGAACAAAAATGCATATGTGTCAGATAGTGCATAGCAGAATACATCAAGAAAAATCAGATATTTTCAGTGTTGCTAGAGTATAGCATGCAAAGGGAAAAGATGAAAGGAGATAAGAATCAAAAGATAGAGAGGTTTCCCAGTATTTTGAAAGGAACCTTGACTATATTTTGGGGAGTCACTGAGAGACTTTAAGCAAAGTAACAGTGAGATCATGTATATAATTCAGAAATATTGCTAGAACTTCAATATCAAATGAATTAAAGAGAAATAAAATTAAAGGACAGGAGGCCAATGTGGAGATCATCGAATAATTAATACATACTTACATGTGGTGACTACTGAACTATTAATACAGACTTGATAAAAATATGAACTAAAGAAGTGGTTAAAAGAATTAAGAGAAGGGGACAAACGTGAAATTCACTAAGAGGATAAACTCTACGGAATTGTATAATCAATTGAATACAGGTAATGAGAAGTCAGATATGGTTTCCATATTTTTATTTAGTAACTCGATTGACAATTGCTCTAGGAAAGGTGAAGGAAATGGGGAGTGGCAGATAGGTTCTGGGGAGTAACAGTTCAAATTCGAGATTTCACAATCTTTGAGTCTGTGGAGTTGTCAATAAGGCAGGAACAATTGGTAGAGGTCTGAATTAGAGGTAATATTTGGGCATTTATTGCACATTTATAATAGGTGAAGGTCTGGTCATGGAAGACATTGTCCAGGCTGAGGTTAGCATAGAAAAAAGAACATGTGAAGCCCAAGGCAGTGATCTCTGAAATAAAAAGAGAATCATGATAGTCAGATATGAGAGAATTTCTTGAGAGATGACAGGAAAACAGAACCCAATGAATCAGTGAAGTTAACAAGTAAAGGGCTAAAGTATGTTTATTGAACCTGAAAATTCTGAGGTTATTTGTGCAATCATCAGGATGATTTTTAGTGGAGTAGAGGGAGCATAAGCCAGATTACTGGGATTAGGAAGTAAAAAAATAGAGACAGAGATCTTTCAAGAGGCTTAGATTTGATAGAATAAAGAAATTGGGAGAGTGCTATAGGGGAATAAAAAATCAACAGAGAGAAATTGTTAATATTAGCAATAACTTGAACTTGTTTCTGGATGGAAGAAAAATTGCCAGAAAGGTGAAAGATTGTTGAATATTACAACTGCTTCTGCTACTAGTAATATTATAAGAATTACAAGAGAATTCACAATTCCATTTGAGAGGACATTAGGCAAAGATATGAGAGGGAGGAGCATGTTCTTAAATCAAGTAAACTAGCATTTGCTAACATATTGCATATGTGCATGTTTATAGGAAACTTCTGGAACAATGTCTAAACCCAAACAATGACGAATAGTTGAACATTCAGACATCATAATTGGCAAAAGAGGAAGTGTCTTGGCAAGCAAGCCCTACTTGCAATGTCAATTGTTATTTATTCTAACAATTCCAGACACAGAAATTTCATTTCAGAAATGAGGGCCCTCCTAATCCTACACTACTTTAAGCACCTAACTTTCACTGAGTAACTTTCTTTTGTAATCAAGCCAATTTATTTATTTCAACTATGTCCATCTACATCCCTACATTATTTTTTATTATTCAACCTTATATTTTTATCTTTGCTTCTCATTTTCTTCCCTCACTCTTTCTTGAAATCTCTCTCTTCTTTTGCCAGCAAGTTCTGCAGTATTTCTAACTAAATTCAACTCTATTGTAGTAAGTAATTAGAAATGTGTTATATGTAGTCACTCTTCCTAATTATTTTCAATCTATGGATGGAAGAGTATTTGTCCTTTGAGCAGCGAGAGAATCTTAAGCCTCTTTTATCTGCAGGACTTGAAACAGTACATAGCTGAATGCTAGAGATATACTACTCATTTAATAAGCTGATTTTTAATTGAAAACACAATACTGATATTATATAAATGGTCACCTATTTTGCCTGCTATTAAAGTGAAATATTTCTTGTTTACTCCTTATTATATAGCTCACTCTCTGACTTTCATCATCTTCACTCAAACGATACCTTCTCAGTGTCATTTCCCTTGACCACTTTATATGTAATCACAGTATCTACAAACATATTGTTATGTTCCTATTCTCTCCAAATTTTCTTCCTAAAGTATAAAATTATTTATTTATTTATTTATATTCTATATCCTGAATTAAGCTGTTAATTACATGAATGTTAAGATTTTAATTGGTTTTATTTAGTGATGTATCTTCAAATACCCAGAATGAAGCCTAACATGTAAAAAAAATTCAATAAATATAAATATACCCAGAAATTTATAATTAATCTTATTACCAAGTTTTTCTTCTTCCTTTGCAACTCTACATTCTGTTTTTCTTATTTTTGTCCTCTATATTCAATATTTTCACAAGAGCCTGCATTACTCCGTTCTCATGCTGCTAATAAAGACATACCCAAGACTGGATAATTTATAAAGGAAAGAGGTTTCATTGACTCACAATTCAGCATGGCTGGGGAGACCTCAGGAAACTTACAATCATGACAGAAGGGGAAGCAAACAGGTCCTTTATCACATGGCAGCTGCAAGACGTGCCAAGCAAAAGAGGGTAAAGCCCTTTATAAAACCATCATATCTCATGAAAAGTCACTGATTGTCATGACAGCAGCATGAGGGTAACCACCTCCATGATTAAATTATCTCCCACTGGGCCCCTCCCATGACACATGGGGATTATGGGAGCTACAATTCAAGATAAGATTTGGGTAGGGACACAGCCAAATCGTATAATGGCCAAACTACCACCTCAGTTTAATATATTTATATACAATGCTGTTGTTCTTAAGTATTTCACCAATGCCAGAAAAGATATTTGGGAAGCTCTATTAATTCAAACAACTAGTATAAGACAAGTTTAAACTAGGAATAAACTGGAAACACTTTTTGGAAACTTTTCTCTTAATGAGCCTTGAAGTAAGTTAGGAAACAACATTAATTCCTTAGAGCCACTCTGGTTCCATTTAATGTATTACAAGTTCGCTGGTTAAATAGTACCTTAGTGGAGGGAAGCTGAAACAACTTTTTTATACTAATGGCAAGGGCTAATTTAATTTTTCTTTCTTTAAAGTTGAGAACAAATTAGGTCAGAGTGATGGATTAGAGCCAAACATAGTACCTTGGCTTGTCATAAAAGGAAAGTTCTGGTCAAGAATTATACAGAATCTGTACTTGTAGCGCTAAATTTGTGACTATGTAGAGTTAGTGACAAGACTCATGGGAAAGGAGAAATAAAAAGAAATGAGTCCCTTAGAAAATCTAATCAGAAAAAAAATTATGTTTTTAAAGAGTTTATAAATTAGGAATTCTTTGATGCCTAAAAGTCACACATTCTTCATTCACCGAGCAAGCTACAAGTTAGTATAAGCTCATGCCCTGTCTAGAGCTTGCACAGATATGCACCAAGCTTGTCATAAGGGAAAAGTATGTTTGACTTGCATTAACCTCCATGGATCTTGATTCATTGTCCGAGCAAATTGATAGTGTAGCATTCTGAACTGATGTCTAAAATAGATGCTGGCACACTGTCGTGACTAGCTCTGTCTTTTGTTTGACTGGTTTCAGACAGATTCCAATAGGTTGTCGAGGAATAGACACAGCGAGTCTTGAGACCTGGTTCTGCCAAGGAACAGGAAGCCACAACTCATGGGAGGCTGACCTTGAATTCCCTTACTTGAGCAATAAACACTCAGGAATGTGTTGGGATTGTTTTGTACCAGTGATTTCACTTGGTGAGCAGGCAGGCACACAGCCAGTTTCAGAAAAATCCAGCGTAACCAAAAAGAACCAAGAGTGTATGAAAACTCTCTGAGCTTGGCAAATATTATTTCTCAGATCTGGTAGAAACTTATTCTATGAAGGCACTATCTGGAGCTGTGTACCTCCTTGAGGGCTTTGGGAACGTGGTAGGCTCTCATGATTGGGAGTATGCCGCAATGTTTCTTCTTGTAGCTGTCTCGGTTGACAGAGGTTTCTATATCTTCTGCCACTAACGAAAATTTAAAACAATTCTTTCACCCTGCAAGTTGGCATCTTTGCATCAGTCAGTTCTTAACTCATTGTAACAGGTTCTTGCACTCAAGGTCACACAGCAAATTAAAGGTGAAGTCAAATATATAGGTGTAATTTAGTTTTATTAAACTCCAAACTACTTATCCATACTACATTCCTTCCTATCCCTGTCATCTTCTTCAAAACCCAAAACAAACAAATCATTAAAAACAAAACTAAGTTAAACTAAAATTTAAATAATTTGTAACTTTAAAAGGAAGCACACAAGTTATTTAATATTTTTTGGACTTATCTTTTGAGGCATAAACACCAGCCAAGGCTAAATAAATGGAAGACCTATTAAAACTTATGTAATCCTGGTGGGGTAAAACGTGGTTCCTCCCCCAGGCCTGTTTCTGCTCATGGCAGGATTGAAGCATGAGCATCCACACATATCTTGAGCTCCTACTGCGGCTCCCTCTGTCCTATCACCTTTGTCACTGCTTTTAGCAGTGAAGTATCAGGAAATCCATTTTTTGATAATGATGCAATTAAATTTAATTGATAAAAGTAAGATAAATAAAAAGCCACACTGTTTGGAAATTTGACACCTCGTTTTGTAACATCTATTAAGATATAATTCTTGCAGCATAAAATTTGCCCTTTAAAATGTATTAAAAACTAAATTTTAAGTAATGCATATATCTCAAAGAAAGCACAAGCGTAAATAAAGCATATTTTAAACTGAATGATAATAAAATCGCAACATTTAAAAACTGGGGCAATACAGATCAAATATTTAGAGAAAAATTTATAATCTTAAAGGCTTTTAGTAGAGAGAAAGAAATGTTTACTAACATCTATCAAGTTTTCACCTTAAGAAGCTAGAGGAAAAAAAGCAAATTAAACTCACACAAGCATAAAAGTACAAATAATGAATAAAGAGCAGAAATCAATGACAGATCAGAAAAACAATAGTCTAAGTTAAAAAAGCTAAAAGTTGTTTTAATGAAAAAATTAATAAAATAGAAAAGTATCTTGATACACTGATTTGGAGAAAAGAAAGATAGAATACAAATTAACACTATCATAAATAAAAGATTTACTACAAAACATACTACTGGTATTAATAAACACAAGATATTTTTTAGCATGTCAACAAATCATGTCAACAAAATCAACAATTGTGATGTTGTATGAACTCCCCAAAAAACACAACTTACCAGAACTGACACAAGAAGAATTTTTTTAAGAAAACAATATAACTTTATATCTGTTAAATAAATGACTTTACTATAAGTCATTATAAAATGTCTCACAAAAAATTCTCAGCCCTGATGGTTTTCCTGGCAAATTCTATCAAACATTAGGGAAAACTAATATCAATCATGCACAAACACTTCCAGAAAGCAGATGATAGAAAGAAACTTCAAAATTTATTTTATGTGATCTGCATTATTCCAATACGAAATAAAACAGAAGTATTACAATAAAGGTACAGAAAAATAATTATTATGAATACAAATGCAGAAACTTTTCATAACATATCATCAAATTGAATTCATCAATATATAAAAAGAAGATAAAATAAGATGATCAGATAGTATAATTCATTGCATGACTAGAATGACGGAGAACAAAAACATACAATCTTTTCAATGGGTGCAGAAAATTTACTTGGCAAAGTTCAACATTTCCTAATGAAAACTATAAATAAAAGAGTACTCCTTGAATTTGATAAAGAGCATTTCTAAGAAACAAAACAAAACAAAAAACTAATGCTAGAATATTACTTAAAGGTAAATTATGGAAGGCTTTCCTTCAAAGATTGGGAGTAAGGCAAGTATAGTCACTCAGCTTTTATTCAACAGAGTACTGAAAGTTCTAGCTTGCGCTCTAGGGCAAGGGGAAGAAATTAAGAGACTGAAAAGATAAAAATAAACTCTCTTTTTCATAGCTGGTATATCGTATGTCATACCTAGCAACTCATATGGAATCTTCATAAAATTACTAGAACTAATAAATAAATTAACCAAAGTTATTGAATACCAGGTAATGTCCTCAGTCCTCATCCCTACATGTAAGAATCAACTCTTCCCTTAGGGTGCCATAACTCTCATGGCCTCTGTGACATTCAGTACCCTTTTTTCTCCATATGTCTTTCCTTTTCTATGAACTCTTTGAAGGGAGCATCTATGTTTTATTAGGCTTTGCTTTTCTGGGACTTGGCATAATTTCTCCCTCAGAGAGACACTTAATACATGTGTATTTTAAGAACAAATAGGTAAGTTAATCTGCCACTTAACTGGATCTGATGCTTTTGCAAGTAATTTTTACAATTACATTTTGAGTAGAGTTAAAAACACAAAATTTCAACAAATGTAGTATAAACATCTGATTGTCATTATTAATAATTTATGAATTAGGCATCATCCAACCTAAATAAAATGTGGTCTGGTGGGCATGTCAGAAAAGTTGGTTTTTGAAGGTATGTTGAGGAGGAACAAGGAAAGAGAATAATAGCAAAAAGAAATGGATTAGTTAACATTAGCTTGATTCAGGTGACTTTCCTCGCAAGGGATAAAGCAGAGGAGACTTCCTTTTCATGTTGGCTCAGGCTGATTAGGCCCTTTCTGATCGGTTGCTGGGAATCTCTTGATTTTAGAGAAAAAAAAAAAGTCTTTTAGGGGATTTTCCTGCTTTCTTTCTTTCTTTCTTTTCTTTTCTTTTCTTTCTTTTCTTTTCTTTTTTTTTTTTTTTTAATTATACTTTAAGTTCTTGGATACATGTATAGAACATGCAGGTTTGCTATGTAGGTATACATGTGCCATGGTAAAGTTATAGTTTGATGGCATGGCACTTAGCTTAAGCAACTTGATTTTGATTTGGTCTATTGATGTATAGTAGCTGATGTATGTATAGTAGCTCAGTTCACGACAATGACGTCTTATAATTTTATTGAACAGTTGGTGTTATAACCTCAATTTTTGAAGAAGATCTTGAAGCCAAAAATAGATTTTCAACTAAAACTTCATCAATTAGCTTGGAATTAACAAAATGAAAGCTTCCTGATTTAAGGATATTTCTCTTTCTACTATAAGTTGCTGCCTAAATCAATAGATTACTCTGTTGTCTTTTATATTATAAGCTGCTGCCTAAATCAATAGACTGCCTTGTTGTACTTTTGAAATTTGTTTACATCTGTTTTTAATTATGAAATAAATTATCTCTGAAAAAAAGGAGGAAACCTGAGTAATGAATAGGCAGCTTCTCCACAGTAGATTTGTTCTTGCTAGGCTCGCTATTCTTTATAGGTCATGGTGCCCACAAATAATCTGATAAGTTTTTCTCTTCTCTACATGCCTGGGTACATACCTTAAGAGATTTCACTACAAATATTTGTTTTAAATTAGTCCACTAATGTCCTTAAAGCTCAATCTTTTTAATACAATTCTAATACAAGCTTTAAACTCCATAATATTTTTGCCAATTTTTTTCTTTTATTACTGATATAGGAAGAGATCCCTTTTATACCTTATTTGAATATTTGTTTTATTTAAAGGCAACAGAATGTGAACTTGCAACCTCTTTCTCATTCTCTTATACTCTGTGGATTCACCTGCTTTTTGCAAGAAGTAGTTCGATAAAGCATGCCATGGAACCATATCAGATATTCGTTCTACGTAATTATTTAGTTACTCTGTTCTGCCTTTAGACTGTCTTAGAACACATTTCTGAATACTTCCTAATTAGTTATTTTTATAGCCATATTAGATATTTTCATTAGGCAGAAATATTTTAGGAAATTAAAATACAGTTCAACCAGATTGTCTCTTTTAAATCATGTATTTGTATGGCATCATTACCAATCCACATACACACACTTAAATAATTTTTCAGCTAATTTAGACCTTTTGCCTTACAGCTCCCCATACATTATTGTCTAATTTCACAGATAGTTAAACCACACATTCAATCCTGTGCACCTTTGGCTAAACAGAAATCAGTGGTAACTAATAATTAGAGACTAAAGGGCCTTAACCCCAGCATTGGTTCGTTTTCTTATTATTTCTCTCAGCCCGTGAAAGCATTTGATTTTTGTTTCTGGATTACATTTGCTTATAGAAAATGGAAGTATCTTTCCCTTTACGAAAATAGACCCTATCCAATTCTGCAGGTTGCTTGGTATATGCCTAAATGAGACAGAAACTTCACTCATAGCTCAGGCATTTTATTTAAACTTTTATTGTCTTTTCATATCATAGTAACCAACATGTATTTTATGTTTCCACTATTGCTGCATTCAACAGCCAAACCTATTTAAAACTATACATATTTAGGATCTTAGCACAGTGGTGGTATTGGAGGCCATTAAAGCATTCAAAAATATAATGCTTAGCAATGGGAACAGAGGGCTGAGCAATAGAGACAAGTCGGATTCTCTCACCTTGTATGAAATAATCTGAATTGCCTGTTAGGACAAGAGAAAGAGATTTCTGCTGTAAATTTCACTTGTCTTTCATTGAGCAGGAATAAAATTCATTAAATATCAGTAATTTTTTCTAGAATGTGATTTGTTTTTAGCTTTTAAGTGAATACCCTTCCAGGTTTTCCTATTTTTTTCCAGGTTTTCACTTTAGTACTTTTTGTCAATCAATGTCAAGAAAAATAACTAAATAGGAAACAAATAAGGTGACAAAAGAATAGAATAATAGTTTGAAGTCAGGTAGCGTGATGCCTCCAGTTTTGTTCTTTTGACTTAGGATTGTCGTAGCAATGCGGGCTCCTTTGTGGTTCCATATGAACTTTAAAGCAGTTTTTTCCAATTCTGTGAAGAAACTCATTGGTAGTTTGATGGGGATGGCATTGAATCTATAAATTACCTTGGGCAGTATGGCCATTTTCACAATATTGATTCTTCCTATCCATGAGCATGGTATGTTCTTCCATTTGTTTGTGTCCTCTTTTATTTCACTGAGCAGTGGTTTGTAGTTCCCCTCGAAGAGGTCCTTTACATCCCTTGTAAGTTGGATTCCTAGGTATTTTATTCTCTTTGAAGCAATTGTGAATAGAGGTTCATTCATGATTTGGCTCTCTGTTTGTCTGTTACTGGTGTATAAGAATGCTTGTGATTTTTGCACATTAATTTTGTATCCTGAGACTTTGCTGAAGTTGCTTATCAGCTTAAGGAGATTTTGGGCTGAGATGATGGGGTTTTCTAAATATACAATCATGTTATCTGCAAACGGGGACAATTTGACTTCTTCTTTTCCTAACTGAATACCCTTGATTTCTTTCTCTTGCTTGATTGGCCTAGCCAGAACTTCCAACACTATGTTGAATAGGAGTGGTGAGAGAGGGCATCCCTGTCTTGTGCTAGTTTTCAAAGGGAATTTTTCCAGTTTTTGCCCATTCAGTATGATATTGGCTGTGGGTTTGTCATAAATAGCTCTTATTATTTTGAGATACATTCCATCGATACCGAATTTATTGAGAGTTTTTAGCATGAAGGGCTGTTGAATTTTGTCAAAGGCCTTTTCTGCATCTATTGAGATAATCATGTGGTTCTTGTCTTTGGTTCTGTTTATATGCTGGATTACGTTTATTGATTTGCATATGTTGAACCAGCCTTGCATCCCAGGGATGAAGCCCACTTGATCATGGTAGATAAGGTTTTTGATGTGCTGCTGGATTCTGTTTGCCAGTATTTTATTGAGGATTTTTGCATCGATGTTCATCAGGGATATTGGTCTAAAATTCTCTTTTTTGTGTGTCTGTCTCTGCCAGACTTTGGTATCAGGATGATGTTGGCCTCATAAAATGAGTTAGGGAGGATTCCCTCTTTTTCTATTGATTGGAATAGTTTCAGAAGGAATGGTACCAGCTCCTCTTTGTACCTCTGGTAGAATTCAGCTGTGAATCCATCTGGTCCTGGAGATTTTTTGGTTGATAGGCTATTAGTTTTTGCCTCAATTTCAGAGCCTGTTATTGGTCTATTCAGGGATTCAACTTCTTCCTGGTTTAGTCTTGGGAGCATGTAAGGGTCCAGGAAATTATACATTTCTTCTAGATTTTCTAGTTTATTTGCACAGAGGTGTTTATAGTATTCTCTGATGGTAGTTTGTATTTCTGTGGGGTTGGTGGTGATATCCCCTTTATCATTTTTTATTGCATCTATACTACAATGCTACAGTAACCAAAACAGCATGGTACTGGTACCAAAACAGAGATATAGACCAATGGAACAGAACAGAGTCCTCAGAAATAATACTACACATCTACAGCCGTCTGATCTTTGATAAACCTCAGAAAAACAAGAAATGGGGAAAGGATTCCCTATTTAATAAATGGTGCTGGGAAAATTGGCTAACCATAAGTAGAAAGCTTAAACTGGATCGTTTCCTTATTCTTTATATGAAAATTAATTCAAGATGGATTGGAGACTTAAATGTTAGACCTAATACCATAAAAACCCTAGAAGAAAACCTAGGTAGTACCATTCAGGACATAGGCATGGGCAAGGACTTCATGTTTAAAACACCAAAAGCAACGGCAATAAAAGCCAAAATTGACAAATGGGATCTAATTAAACTAAAGAGCTTCTGCACAGCAAAAGAAACTACCATGAAATTGAACAGGCAACCTACAGAATGGGAGAAAATTTTTGCAATCTACTCATCTGACAAAGGGCTAATAGCCACAATCTACAAAGAACTCAAACAAATTTACAAGAAAAAAACAAACAACCGCATCGAAAAGTGGGCAAAGGATATGAACAGACATTTCTCAAAAGAAGACATGCATACAGCCAACAGACACATGAAAAAATGCTTGTCATCACTGGCCATCAGAGAAATGCAAATCAAAACCAGAATGAGATACCATCTCACACTGGTTAGAATGGCGATCATTAAAAAGTCAGGAAACAACAGGTGCTGGAGAGAATGTGGAGAAATAGGAACACTTTTACACTGTTGGTGGGATTGTAAACTAGTTCAACCATTATGGAAAACAGTATGGCGATTCCTCAAGGATCTAGAACTAGATGTACCATATGACCCAGCCATCCCATTACTGGGTATATACCCAAAGGATTTTATTTTATTTTATTTTATTTTATTTTATTTTATGTTATTTTATTTTATTTTACTTTATTATTATACTTTAAGTTCTAGGGCACATGTGCATAATGTGCAGGTTTGTTACATATGTATACTTGTGCCATGTTGGCGTGCTGCACTCATCAACTCGTCAGCACCCATCAACTCATTATTTATATCAGGTATAACTCCCAATGCAATCCCTCCCCCCGCCCCTTCCCCATGATAGGCCCTGGTTTATGAGGCTCCCCTTCCTGAGTCCAGGTGATCTCATTGTTCAGTTCCCACCTGTGAGTGAGAACATGCAGTGTTTGGTTTTCTGTTCTTGCGATAGTTTGCTGAGAATGATGGTTTCCAGCTGCATCCATGTCCCTACAAAGGACACAAACTCATTCTTTTTTATGGCTGCATAGTATTCCATGGTGTATATGTGCCACATTTTCTTAATCCAGTCTATTACTGATGGATATTTGGGTTGATTCCAAGTCTTTGCTATTGTGAATAGTGCCGCAATAAACATATGTGTGCATGTGTCTTTATAGTAGCATGATTTATAATCATACCCAAAGGATTTTAAATCATGCTGCTATGAAGACACATGCACGCGTATGTTCATTATGGCACTATTCACAATAGCAAAGTCTTGGATTCAACCCAAATGTCCATCAGTGACAGACTGGATTAAGAAAATGTGGCACATATACATCATGGAATACTATGCAGCCATAAAAAAGGATGAGTTTGTGTCCTTTGTAGTGACATGGATGCAGCTGGAAACCACCATTCTGAACAAACTATCGCAAGAACAGAAAACCAAACACCGTATGTTCTCACTCATAGTTGGGAACTGAGCAATGAGATCACTTGGACTCCGGAAGGGGCCTTTTATGGGGAGGGGGGAGGGAGGAGGGGGGAGGGATTGCATTGGGAGTTATACCTGATGTAAATGACGAGTTGATGGGTGCTGACGAGTTGATGTGTGCAGCACACCAACATGGCATAAGTATACATATGTAACAAACCTGCACGTTATGCACATGTACCCTAGAACTTAAAGTATAATAATAATAAAAAAACTCAAAAAAATGAATAGAATAATAAAAACAGAAATAAACATATTTAGTATTATAGTGGATGGAGAGCAATAATTGATATAGTGATAGAAATAGTTAAATAAGAGTTAAGTTAGGCAAAAAATGTCATTTTTAAAAGACATTTGAGGTGAGGAGTTAGGACATAAAATATGGAGAAGATGAGAGGAGGAGATGATAGATTTTTACCCCTGAAAATTGGCATACAGTCATGCACTGCAGAAGGACATTGTAGTCAAAGATTAACTGCATATATGACAGTGGTCCCAGAAGATTATAATATCGTATTTTTACCTTACCTGTCCTATGTGTAGATATTAAATATATCTAAATGATACACAAATATATACCATTGTGTTCCATTGCCTGCAGTGTTCAGTACAGCAACATGCTGTACAGGTTTGTTGCATATTATAAAAGTAGGCAATACTGGCTGGGTGTGGTGGCTGACGCCTGTAATCCCAGCAGTTTGGGAGGCGGAGGAGGGCAGATCACGAGGTCAGATCAAGACTATCCTGGTTAACACGGTGAAACCCCATCTCTACTAAAAATACAAAAAAATTAGCCAGGCATGGTGGTGGGCACCTGTAGTCCCAGCTACTTGGGAGGCTGAGGCCGGAGAAGGGCGTGAACCTGGTGGGCGGAGCTTGCAGTGAGCCAAGATTGCGCCACTGCACTGCAGACTGGGCGACAGAACTAGACTTCTTCTCAAAAAAAAAAAAAAAAAAAAAAAAAAAAAAGACAATATCATCTATTCTAGGTATGTAGTAGGCTTTATGTACCTCCTAGTAGGTTTGTGCAAGTAGACTGTATGATGTTTGCAAAGTGATGAAATTGCCTAATGACACATTTATCATATGCATCCTTGCTGTTAAGTGACGTGTGACTGTGTTTTAATTAAGGGATGCATGGATATATTTGTGAACTCAGAAGGTTATGAGCAGAGCAGGTGAGGGTTCCTTGAGGGAAGAACAGTCAAGGATGGAAGCAAAATGAGAGAATCACTTAATACATGTGATGAAGAAATCCCAGCTCTAGTTTACAAGATAAATTGTGTTGCCTCTCTGGGAAAAGAGCAGCTGCTCCTTCCTCTTTTAAATTTGGCTTATATAGTACTTTGTATAGCAAATTTAATTTATAGCATTGCTAACATTACTTTGTGGGAATGAGTTCTTCTAACATACTCTAAATAATGAACTCTCTTCTATATAAGATTTAACATTTGCTTATCTAACCAACATAAAGATTGCTGTCCATTTAAAGTAAGTACAAGTTGGGACTTCAACGTTGACCAATAAGCAAATTTACCACCACCAACTCCACCCTTCTTCAAAAAGCATAATATATCCAGTTTCCAGCTCAGTATTAACAATGGAAACTTTTGAGTTAAATACTGGTGTAAAACATGAATCATGTGTGCTATTTTTAAGAAGATTATCCTTGGTGCTAGAGTATTTTGGATACTATGTATAGAAATAGGATTTTTGTGCTCTCTGGTTATACATTGAAGAAGCTGAGCTTTTTGGAAATCAATATTCAAATTTAGAGCTTATCCTCTCCTAAAAGAAAGCAACATAAGAATAAAAGAACATCTTCTTTCAGAAACTTAGTCTTGCTAACGTTAATGAAGGCATTAATTCTCAATAAAGTAATTTATAATGTGAAATGGAGGCTTTTCTCTCAAATCTGTTAAGATTCTCTTAGTACACTGTTCATCTGTGATAGTTTTATTCCAGATTATGCCAGAATTATGTCTTCAGTAGTAAATGCATATGTAAAATAATTTGCACACACAATTGTTTCAGATTTGGATAAAATGAGTGATGATAATTTTATTGTCATTGCCTATGGACCCCTATATATATATGTACACACACACACATATATACACACACACACATATATATACACACACACATGCATACATATATGTGTATATATACACATATGTATATATACACACATACATATGTAAATATACATATGTCTATATACAAATAGCTATGTATATATACGTACATGCATACATACATATAGGTATGTACATACACATACAGCCATACCCAAGATATAGCTATTTGTATTTCTCTCCTGGTCACAAAAACAAACAATTATGCTGTGTTCAACATTTTCAGTCTAAATTATGCAAAGTGTTTAAAGAACAATAAAGACTTGCAAAATTTAAATTTACTGGGTAGATAGCAGTTACATTTTAACAACTATCTTCAGCATCTAAACCCATTGGCACAATTATAATAATCCTACATCACAGGTCAATGGGCTATTTTTGTTACCATTAGACTTTTCGCAGATTCAGCTCCTTGGACTCTTCCAGAACCCTTATTATACTTGTGGAAATCTCTTAAGACCTAAATACATATTAATGGCTATTCTTTAGGATATATCAGAGTCACTATGTGAGTAAAATCTGTTCTTACTCAGGAAAGGCTCTACTTATTCAGGAAAGTTTGAGAATTGCCTAGGATAAATGCAAGTAATTTGGAGGGAGAGATGGAATAGCATGGTCACTGGCACAGAGATTAAAGAAAAAGGAACCAGAAAAACAAAAACAAGCAAGTTTGTCAAGTCAGCTAGATTGTATATCAGGGAAGAAATATATTACTATTTGAATTTGAAGGAGGGAGGTGGAAGTGAGACGTTTGAAGAAATCTTGAAATCCTTTAACAAGGATTTGACACTTTACCATTTCAAGGCACCTTATGTGCTTGTGGTGCACTATTTGTAAATGTTATAACCACCCTTAGATAGATGCCAATGGAAAGATCTAGTGACAAGGAAGGGAGGAAAGAACAGCTATTTTTAAATCATTGTTTCTATTCTGAAAATTTAGTTGACCTTTTTTCCTGCTATGAATGCTTACATACTTTTATATAACCATTCTATTTATAGTGAAATGGGATGATAAAACATAACGTATGATTTTTTTAATAATAAAAAGAGCTGTGAGTCCTACTGTTTATGTAGGACAAGTGCCGTGGCACGGACGTTGCCTGCTGTGTCAGTGACATTGGAAGAAAGCAATGCAGAGTGGGGCAAAAACATAACAAAACTATTCAGAGCCTCTACAGCCTTTTATAATGAGATGTTGTTGTGTAAACTAGAAATAAGGGGACAGGAGAGGTTCTCTCATATTCTATTATAAATATTGATGGTAGTTTGCGATGAGTGGTAGGGCGTATGGAAAAAAAGATAAAATAGGAAATGAAATCAGCTTTAATTTCAACAGGTCAGACCTCTGGAATTAAATATCAAAAGATAAGATTCCAATTGGGTGAATGCCTTTGGATTTTGTTTATAAAGAATGAAAAGCCTTTTAAAATGTGAAGAAAAGCAGCTTAATATTTTTTTTCCTCTAACTTCCCTCCTTATAAATTGTGACTGTGGAGATTTGAGTCCTATTATTCTATAAATATGGGAATTATGATTATATGTGAAATTATGAGTTTTTAAAATTTTACTGACACTTCAGAAACTACTGTTTCGATCAAAATATGTGTTAAAGATCTCAATGAAATGAACATTGAACATGCAAACTAATTTTCAATACCTTGCATTACTCAACACATAGACTGTGATTTTATATATATTATTTTATTGCTATGATTGTTATTAATGTATAGCTGGGAAATTTGATTTAATTAGATCAATGCTCTAATTATGAACACAAAGCAAGTGAGTAGCATGTTGAATCTGATACCCCTTCAACATCACTATACCATTCAGAATGAATTTATAGTAAGAATCCAGAATGGATTTTATCAAATTCAGAGAGATAAAGAGACAGCTGAAGAAGGAAGGGGTATATGAGAATGTCAGTTAACTTTAGAGATATTAGAGAAAAAATATAGTGATACAGTTATAATCAACTAAGGGCTGCCATGTTAGTACTTAAAATATATTGAGCAAATTAAGCTTCTGTTTGAGTTGTTTTCAAGTCAAAAATCACTGAGTTGCTGTTCTCCATACAAACAGCTCAGTTACACTTAGCAAGCTTAACATGTGGAAAGATTGACAAATGGTAACAGTAGCAGTCACTCAAAAGCAAAGCTGTCAAATAAAGAAGGAATTGTTCCAAAATCAGAAGATCAAAAAGATAAGGCTCTCAGAGGAAGGAGATTACTGACCATGGCAGCACCCACACAAATATTTTATTGTATTTGCTTTCCAATTTCATAAGATTTTAATGAGCTGTGGAAAAACAATAGGTTTAGATTACACTATATTGAAGCTACCTTCAGCAGCTGTCTCTGGCCTTGAATGGCATTTAATTTCACAATAAAATATTTCAAAGAATATGAGCACATGCATGAAACTGCTGATTTTAAAAACGCCAATCAAACTAGCATATTTGTCATTTTTTAATGCCTATGAAACGTATTTATCTGAATAGTATAGGGAAAACAACTTTTTTTCAGGCAATCAGAGACCCTTTATGAGAAAAATAAGTTGTTAAAAAGCAGTCAATAATTGGGAATGCTAAAGGTATTTTTTAGGGCAGCATGTTTCCCGAAACTAATTTAAAAAGCAAATAATATTAATAAAAACATTGCGTCATTTTATTCTGCTGTATCCTATCTGACAAAGAACATAAAAATGTTTTTAAAATTAAAAAATGAGAAAATAAAATATCCTGTCCTATTTTTGGAAACAGACCAATGACCTTCCTTGTTAAAAGCACATTTATTCACACGAATCTTACTAAATGCTTTCTGGCCCAGTTCTAAAATAACCACTGTCATGATTATATTTGTAATATGCTAAAGAACATTGTTTAGTTCCTATTTTAGAAAGAGAGAATACTGCAGTTTTGAGTTAATTCCATTAGTGTACATTAACAAAATAAAAAGATTTTAAGTATAACATTTATATATTTTTAAAATATGTTATATTGACTTCTATAATTTCAGGAAGATATAATCATAATTATAAAGTTAGATTGAGTATTTGTGCTGTTTTACGATACCCATCTTTTCAGAATCATCAAGGTCGTTAATGAATTTTTGAAGTTTAAATAATGAAATACATTTATAGCCATATTCCTTAAAAATCTTTCTAAATCATTGGAACGATAAAAATCAGTTAATTTTGAGAAACTTTAAGGAGTATTGTTTCTTAAGGAAGAAGGAATCATGACTATCTTAAGGGAGATAAACATATTTTTGCGTGAAAACTCAGTATCTTAAAGTACAAAAGGAGGACTAATTAATTTTGGGTTTATTATGTACTTAGATG
This sequence comes from Theropithecus gelada, assembly GCF_003255815.1. Taxonomy (NCBI): domain Eukaryota; kingdom Metazoa; phylum Chordata; class Mammalia; order Primates; family Cercopithecidae; genus Theropithecus; species Theropithecus gelada. Next base: position 165,814,189 of record NC_037671.1, read on the forward strand.
AGATTCTATGCCAATTTATTTACCCAATTTATTTCACGTAATAGTTGCAAACACCCTACTAGGTCAGAATATTTTTTCTGTTTTTCAGATGAAGAAACTGAGGTGCAAATAGATAAGGTTACTTGTTCAAGGTCCAACAGCTAAACAGCACTAGAGTTCATGCTTACTTAATTTTAGTTTTTTCTGACTCCAATTTCTGTGTTCTTCCTAGTATACGATAGTATATTTCTCACCTTAAAAATTATGTAGGCATTTGGCAAATTTGGAAGCTGCATCACTTTTTTCATCATGTAAAACTGGTATCTTCAAAGTTCCTTGGTCAGAAATACTATTTTTTTCCATATAACACTTCATGTAATTCTAATTATTTCTTTTTCTCATACTTTTCACAAAAAACAAGGCAAATATATCCACAAGGTATTTTATTAAGAACTAGGAAACTTTCTAGAAAAGTTAAAAAGTAGTCCATTTCACTTCCAAAAAATTCTAGAAAGACGTTAAATCCAAATAAAAGGAGATAGATAGTAAAGATAAGCAAAGAAGTCATGAAATTAAAAACAATACAAACAACAACTATAAAAATATAGACTATAAATTAACACAAAGCTAGTTCTTTGAAAATATTAAAATTACTAAAACTTTAGTCTAACTGATGATAATAAGGCAAAAGACAGAATTTATCAGTATTAGAAATTAGGAGTATCAGTTCATATTTCACTGAAAATAAGGGAATAAAATAAAAGAATGATATATATTTTATATTAATAAACTAGGTAATATAGATGAAACTGTCAGATTATTTGAAAGATACAAAATATCAAAGCTCCCTCAAGACCAACTAAAAAAACTAATATCCCAGTATCTATTCAGAAAATGGAATGTGTAGATAAAAACCTTTCCATAGGAAAAACTCAAAGTCCAGGTAGCTTTCCTTTAGAAATTTATCTAATATCTAAGAAGGAAATAATATCAATTCTATAGAACATTTCCTAGCAAATATAAGAAAAATAATCTTCCCACTCATTTTATTAAGCCAGCATTGCATTGATGCAACAACTAGACAAAACGTAACAGGAAAAAAGTATACACCAACCTTATTTCTCATCAACATAAATGCAAAATCCCTTAACACAACATTAACAAATTGAATCTGGTAATACATAAAAAGAATGATACATCATGATGAAGTGGAATTTACTTCAGGAATGCAAGTTTAGTTTAATACCTAAAAACAATTAATCAAATAACCATATTCAGAGGATAGATTTAAAAAAGAAAAAACATATTATCATCTCAATAAAGTCATTCAACAAAATTTAGCACTATTCTTGATAAAAACGAAATAGGAGAAACTTTTCTCAACCTGATGAATTTAAGTTGTAAAAAAATCTTGTGCTAACATCATAGTTATGGTGAAAGATTGAATGATTTACCCCTAAATCTGGGAAGGAGGTGGGGAGGTCAACTCACATCATTTACATTCAAAACTATACTGGAAGCCCAAACAGGTACCATAATGCAAGAAAAAGAAATACAAAAGATATGGATTGGAAAAAATAAATCATTATTTGTTTGTAAACGGCATGACAGACTCTGTAAAACAGTCCATCTTTGACTGTTCTTCCCTCAAGGAACCCTCACCTCCTCTGCTCATAACCTTCTGAGTTCACAAATATATCCATGCATCCCTTAATTAAAACACAGTCACACGTCACTTAACAGCAAGGATGCATATGATAAATGTGTCATTAGGCAATTGCATCAGTTTGCAAACATCATACAGTATACTTGCACAAACCTACTAGGAGGTACATACAGCCTACTACATACCTAGAATACCTAGAATAGATGATATTGCCTTTTTTTTTTTTTTTTTTTTTTGAGACGGAGTCTAGTTCTGTCGCCCAGTCTGCAGTGCAGTGGCGCAATCTTGGCTCACTGCAAGCTCCGCCCACCGGGTTCAGGCCATTCTCCGGCCTCAGCCTCCCGAGTAGCTGGGACTACAGGCGCCCACCACCATGCCCGGCTAATTTTTTTGTATTTTTAGTAGAGACGGGGTTTCACCGTGTTAACCAGGATAGTCTTGATCTCCTGACCTCGTGATCCGCCCTCCTCTGCCTCCCAAACTGCTGGGATTACAGGCGTCAGCCACCACACCCAGCCAGTATTGCCTACTTTTATAATATGCAACAAACCTGTACAGCATGTTGCTGTACTGAACACTGCAGGCAATGGAACACAATGGTACATATTTGTGTATCATTTAGATATATTTAATATCTACACATAGGATAGGAAAGGTAAAAATACGGTATTATAATCTTCTGGGACCACTGTCGTATATGCAGTTAATCTTTGACTACAATGTCCTTCTGCAGTGCATGACTGTATGCCAATTTTCAGGGGTAAAATCTATCATCTCCTCCTCTCATCTTCTCCATATTTTATGTCCTAACTCCTCACCTCAAATGTCTTTTAAAAATGACATTTTTTGCCTAACTTAACTCTTATTTAACCATTTCTATCACTATATCAATTATTGCTGTCTATCCACTATAATACTGAATATGTTTATTTCTGTTTTTGTTATTATTCTATTCTTTTTTTTTGAGATTTGTGTTTTATTATTATTATACTTTAAGTTCTAGGGTACATGTGCATAATGTGCAGGTTTTTTACATATGTATACTTGTGCCATGTTGGTGTGCTGCACTCATCAACTGGTCAGCACCCATCAACTTGTCATTTACATCAGGTATAACTCCCAATGCCATCCCTCTCCCCTCCCCCTCCCCATAATAGGCCCCAGTGTGTGATGCTCCCCTTCCTGAGTCCAAGTGATCTCATTGTTCAATTCTCACCTATAAGTGAGAACATGTGGTGTTTGATTTTCTGTTCTTGCTATAGTTTGCTGAGAATGACAGTTTCCAGCTGCATCCATGTCCCTACAAAGGACACAAACTCATCCTTTCTTATGGCTATATAGTATTCCATGGTGTATATGTGCCATAAATTTAATGAAATGTGTATAAACATGTATACTGAAACATGCAAAATGTTGCATAGAGAAATCAATGAAGATTTAAATTAAAGGACTAATATACAATGTTCATGGATCAGAAGACTCAGTATATCTGACATATCAACTATCAAGTCAAAGGAATCCAAATCCCCATTAGACTTTTTGTGTGTGTGACACAAATTGAATGGCTGATTCTAAAAACAGAAATTATAATATATATTCAAGTTTTATCTGTAATATATATTATATACATATACATATATATATAGTCAACCTTTAATATATATACCTAACAACACATAAATAAGTTAACTAGAAATAGGTCATAACTCCAAATATAAAATAAGAAAGATATAAAATTATAAAGCTCTAGTAACTGTGGGTAAGCAAATATGATTTAAATTGGATCAAACACATGTAAGAGAAAAAATGGACAAGTTCAACTTCATAAAAATTAAAAACCTTTTTCTTCAAAATATTTGTTAAAAAACAAACTGCAAAGTCATAGTCTAGAAGATTATTGCAAAACCTACAGGACAAAAGTTATGTGCCAGAATCTATAAATAAATCTTGTACCTTTACAAGAAACTAAACAACCTCATTATAAAATAGACAAACAGGACCGGGCGCGGTGGCTCAAGCCTGGAATCCTAGCACTTTTGGAGGCCAAGATGGACGGATCACGAGGTCAGGAGATCGAGACCATCCTGGCTAACACGGTGAAACCTCGTCTCTACTAAAAAATACAAAAAACTAGCTGGGCGAGGTGGCAGGCACCTGTAGTCCCAGCTACTCGGGAGGCTGAGGCAGGAGAATGGCGTAAACCCGGGACGCGGAACTTGCAGTGAGCTGAGATCCAGCCACTGCACCCTAGGCTGGGCGACTGAACGAGACTCCGTTTCAAAAAAAAAAAAAAAAAAATGGACAAACAATTTGAACAGAGACTTTACTAAAGAAGATATGCTAATGACCAATGAGCACACAAAAAAGAAATATAACATAATTAATCACTGGAAAACACAAATTGAAAGTATAATGATATACTGTTACACATACTCTTAGAATGGCTAAAATTAGAAAGACTGACAATACCAAGTGTTGGTGAAAAAGTAGAGTAATTTTAACTTATGAACTGTCAGTGAGAATGTAAAATATTACAAACACTTGGTAAAACATTTTGGACATTTATTATACAGTTAACATATATTTGTCCCATAACCAGTAGTTTCACTGCCAGGTATTTATTAAAGATAAATTAAAACAAAAAACGTCCCCAAATATTTAAGGCTGCTTAATGCATAGTAGCTTTACACTGGAAAGAAACTTACTAGTCCCCAATTTGTGAAAACTGTGGTATATTGAAATTGTGCTATATCTACGTTAAGCAACAATATCCAGCATTCAAATGAATTACCTACCGATACATGCAGTGACATGGATTAATAACAAGAGCTATATAATAAATCAAATAAATGACATAGAAAACATGAGATATTTTATGTTTACATTTACATAAATGTCTAGGAAATGCAAAACTAGCAGATCATTGGTTGTCAGAGTCCAGGACATTAGGAAAGGGAATTGACTGTGAAAGGGCATTAGGTTACTTTTTAGAATGTTGGAGGTGTCTTATGCCATAATTTGATGGTGGGCACATGGCTATGTATAAATTATCTTATCAAATTTTACACTTAAAATTTTGATGGATTTTATGGCATGTATATTATACCCCAATAAAACTTATCTAACATAAAAGTATGTTAGCCAAGGTCACATATTTTGTAAATGGTAGAAGCAGTTCTTAAACCCAGATATGCTGCCTCTGAGTAAACTATGATATATATTTCTGAAATTTAGTACTACTATCAAATATGAAGGAGTCCACTGAACATGGTGAACATGGGCTCTTCCAGTTGAGAGGGAAAAAAATGAACTGAAAGTATCATTTATCTCATGATTCTCATTACAATTAATATTGTGCTACAATTACAAAAGAGGTACATACCACATAGACATGATATTATTTATGTGAATGGGAACCTTTATGGGTTAAATTGTGTCCTCCACCAAATTTATATGTTAAAATCCTAACCTCTAGTGCCTCGCAATGTGGACTTAATTGAAAATAAGTCATTGCTGATGTAATTAGTTAAGATGATGTCATACTCATGTAAGGTAGGTCCATAATTTCGTAGAACTGGTATCCTTAAAAAAGTGGAACATTTGGAGACAGATCTGCACACAGGGAGGACATCATGTGAAGATGAAGGAAAAGATTAAAGTAATGCAGAGGCCAGGGCATGCCAAAGATTGCCAGTGAGCTGCAGAATCTAGGACAGAAGCATGGAACAGATTCTCCCTCACAAACTTTAGAAGACACCAACCCGGCTGACACCTTGGTTTTGGACTTCTAGCCTCCAAAATTGTGAGACAATAAGTTTATGTGTTTAAGACACCGAATTTCTGGCATTTTGTTATAGCAGACCTAGCAGACTAATAGGGATTCATGAAGTTGTGCAGTGCACAACCTGCACTGATATAAGTGGTCTCCCAGCAGGTTGCCAAGGCTTAGGTCTAGGTCATGCACGTGAAACTCAGTAAACTTTTAATGCTTTTTCAAAGTTAATTTATTTTGAAAATGAGAATAAATGTGTAGCTCAGACTATATCTTGAATAATATTTTTCTCTTATAAAAACATTGTTCTTCTTGAATTGTAGATCCTTTTTAAAGGATGACATTTATTGTATTCTTTTTTTCCTCCATCACTGACATTATTATGCCTGTGGAAAAATAACCAACTCTGATGTCATTTAGCATGATTTTCCAATAGTATCAATTTCAAAAGTTTCCATTTACTTACTAAAAAGTTTTGTTAATCAAGGACATGGTTCATATAATTATGAATATTAGAGTTACTGGGAGAACTCTAGATGCTGTTATCAATTTTTTTGATTCACATTTTTGGCATGTAGCTTTAAGATAGAACATTAATGTATCAATAGTAGATTATTATAATTGTTATTGCTTACTCTTAACTACATACTTAGATGCTTAGTTAGTTAAATTTGTTTATTCAGCCAAGAAATTTCACTACATTCAAATCTGATTTTCTCTACTTACATAGAATATATTTGTTTGTGTGTAGATTATGAAGCAGCTTTGTTAATTTTGATTTTGATTATTTTTTAAATTATACTTTTAGTTCTAGTGTACATGTGCACAATGTACAGATTTGTTACATATGTATACATGTGCCATATTGGTGTGCTGCATTCATTAACTCGTCATTTCCATTAGGTATATCTCCTAATGCTATCCCTCCCCCACACCCCCACCCCATGACAGGCCCTGGTGTGTGATGTTCCCCACCCTGTGTCCAAGTGTTCTCATTGTTCAATTCAGACCTATGAGTGAGAACATGTGGTGTTTTGTTTTTCCGTCCATGTGATAGTTTGCTGAGAATGATGGTTTCCAGCTTCATCCATATCCCTACAAAGGACATGAACTCATCCTTTTTTATGGTTGCATAGTATTCCATAGTGTATATATGCCACATTTTCTTAATCCAGTCTATTATTGATGGACATTTGGGTTGGTTCCAAGTCTTTGCTATTGTCAATAGTCCTACAATAAACATACGTGTGTATGTGTCTTTATAGCAGCATGATTTATAATCTTTTGGGTATATACCCAGTAATGGGATGGCTGGGTCAAATGGCATTTATAGTTCTAGATCCTTGAGGAATTGCCACACTGTCTTCCACAATGGTTGAACTAGTTTGCAGTTCCACCTACTGTGTAAAAGTGTTCCTATTTCTCCACATTCTCTCCAGCACGTGTTGTTTCCTGAGTTTTTAATGATCGCCATTCTAACCGGTGTGAGATGGTACCTCATTGTGGTTTTGATTTGTATTTTTCTGATGGCTTGTGATGATGAGCATTTTTTCATGTTTCTGTTGGCTGCATAAATGTCTTCTTTTGAGAAGTGTCTGTTCATATCCTTTGCTCAATATTTGATGGGGTTGCTTGTTTTTATCTTGTAAATTTGTTTGAGTTCCTTGTAGATTCTAGATATTAGCCCTTTGTCAGATGAGTAGATTGCAAAAATATTCTCCCATTCTGTAGGTTGCCTGTTCAGTTTGATGGTAGTTTCTTTTGCTGTGCAGAAGCTCTTTAGTTTAATTAGATCCCATTTGTCAATTTTGGCTTTTGTTGCCATTACTTTTGGTGTTTTAGACATGAAGTACTTGCCCTTGACTATGTCCTCAATGGTATTGCCTAGGTTTTCTTCTAGGGTTTTTATGGTTTTAGGTCTAACCATTTCCATTGTTATATGTGCCCGTTTCCACCTTTAAATGCCCCTGTTTCCACTGTTATATTTGCCTGTTTCGACTATTTTTATAAGTATCTGTGTAAATCAGGAGATGAATTGGGTGGGATGTTAGTCTGAGTGTAATACCAAGTTTCGAGTGGGGAAGCAAAGTAAAGGATGAGTGATGATCAAGGTGACTAATGAAAGCTATGGAGAACTAAAAACTCTGGTGGATACAATGGCCTAACAGAAGTCACTGAAGATTAACAATTAAGTTGCCCAGATAATCTCTGGTTTGGGTAAGCCAGAAGCATAAAAACAGATCTGATCTGTAGCTTGGGACTTGTTTATTCAATGAATGTGGACAATATCACCATTGCCAATTATTTCATATTTATTTGTTAGTAATGATTTAATTGAACAGGTAATATTGTAAACCTGAAAAAAGAAATCTTAGTTTTAAATAGACTAGAATATAAGATGGAAGGTAGAACAAAGATATGGAAACATGCTTTAAAATAATTTTGTTTATATATGAAAATGGCATTACTCCCTTTTGGCCCAAATTAATATATCTAGCACATAATAATTCTATCTCAAGTCATTTTTTTTGTTGTTGGCCATTGGGATGGTGAATCAACTTAGTTACTAGGTAACGTGGCATAAGTCTTTGAGATAAAATTAAAGTCAATAGTTCTACTACTAATAAACCTTGGCTTCATTAGTTATATCAAAACCAGAAGGTTATAGAATAGAAAAGATACTAGATAATGATTGAAAATGTAGCAAGTAATATATCTTACAAGTATGAATTGTTTTACAGGCTAATTGTTAATGCTATAGCTTTTAATACCCAAAGGAACTATAATGAAGACCTTTAAATTGCCATGTCCTTAAGCTGAGATTAGAATTGTTCAAAGGAGTACTTTCATGTCTATGTCACGTCTAGTTTTCTCCAACATTCCTTATCTCCCTGTGTTAGATTCAACTGGTGTATTCTTTTAATCTATACAGACAATACATTTATAACACTTACTTGACTTTAAATCCTATAGTTCTCAGTTGCAAATGTTAATGCTTCCACATATGTTAAACTCCTCTTCTTATCCAGGCTGTAAGGCTCAAAAGCAAACCCTGTACTACACCTTTTTGTCTCCTCTTCCAGTTTCCGTTCATTCCCAGGCATATTATAAGTATGTTGCAGTAATATAAATGTAGAAAGTGGCACATATTTTTACCATATAGGTTGATACATTCTCACAAATTGAACTTACTCAAGTAAAGTGTTTCCAGGTTAAGAAACAAAACATTACCAGCACCCTCAGAAACATCCTCATAACCCTATCCAGCCAAGACTCAATCCCCAAGGAAAATCAATATCTTAACATCTCATGGGATTTATTGTGTACTTTTTGGAAATGAAATTATACAAGATACAGTCATTAAATTTGGGTTATCTCTTTCATTATCATTGTAAGAATTGCCTGTATGTTATGTGTAGTTTTAGACTGTTCATTCTCATTAATGTATAATACAAAATATTTTAGCTCTTCATTTTACTGTTGATGGGGTTTTCATTAATTTCTAGTTGGGGACTATTATACTAAATGTAGAGTTAAAATATAGTGATGTGTGCTGTGCTGTTTGATTACATTGCTCTGAGGTCAGTCAGTTCTAAGATATGAAAAGCAAATGATAAATTATTCATATTACGTGTGCCAATATCTATTGTACTTTTAAATAAGCATTTTTTAATATTGGGAAAGTATATTTTGAAAATATTAAAATGGAGTATGTGGGCTGCTTTCTCAAGCAGCCACTTTTATTTAGTCCAAATTTTCAAGTTTTCTATTAAAACCTAGTCTTGCATCTTAGATCAAAATATATTATTTTTGCTAAGAAGCTGCCATGTCATATGGAAATTCATATGTTGAAGTCCTATCCTCCAATGTAATAGAATTAGGAGGTGAGAGGTGATTAAACCATGAGAGTAGGACCCTCACAATTGGCATCATTGGCTTTATAAAGGAGACCACATTTAGCTAGCTCCTTCTATGGTGTGAGCATCAAGCAGCACAAAGTCATCATCTGTAAGGAACAGGTCCTCACCAGACACCCATTTGCTGATAACTTGATCTTGGAATTCCCAGCCTCTAAAACTATGAGAAATAAATGTTTATTGTTGATGCAATTTATGGTATTTTTATTATAACAATCTGAACAAACTAAGATAGAAGCATTTAAGGATTAGTATACATGTTCCCGCTTGACGACATTCAGAAATAAAACAAGCCTACAGAAAGAATAAACCAACATGTGTCCTATCACATTCCCACACACCACCCAGTCTACTCTCCATAAAAATCTCGGCATGACTATTGTGAAAAAATATGTGTATGTCTACATATACGTATACATATAAACAGACATATATGAACATATGTCTGTATGTCTACATTTTAATAGACATTTTTTAGAGAAGTTTTAGATTTACAACAAAAAAGAGCAGGAAGTACAGAATACCACATATGGCCTGACCCTCCACCCCCATCCACTCCCACTGTCAACATCCCTCACCAGAGTGGTAGGTTTATGAAAATCAGTGAATCTACATTGACAAATCATCTGCCCAAGTCCACAGTTTACATTAGTGGTGTTTACTCTTAGTGTTATAAATTCTATAGGTTTGGACAAATTTATAACGACATGTATCTACTACTACAGTATCACATAAAATAGTTTCACCACTCTATAATTCTCTGTGCTTTACCTATTTTTCCTTCCCCACTAACTCCTGACAAGCATGGATCTTTTTACCATCTCCATAGTTTTGCCTTTGCCAGAATGTCACATAGTTAGGATTTTACAATGTGTAGCCTTTTCAAATTGGCTTCTTTCGCCTAGTAATATTCATGTAAGGTTGTTCTATGTCTTTTCATGACTTGATAGCTCATTTGTTTTTAGCACTGAATAATATTCCATAGTCTGGATGTAACACAGTTTAGTTATTTATTCACATGCTGAAGGATTTCTTGTTTGCCTCTGAGAATTTGGAATAATGAAAAAGGTGCCATAAACATCTGTGTGTAGGTTTTTGTATAAACATAATTTTTCAACTACTTTGGATAAATAGCAAGGAGCTCAATTGTTGAATCACATGGTTAGAGTATATTTAGATTTGTGAGAAACTGCCAAACTGTCTTGCAAGGTGACTGTACTATTTTGTATTCCCACCAGCAATGAATGAGAGTTTCTATTGCTACGCATCCTTGTCAGCATTTGGTGTTGTCAGTGTTGCAGATTTTGGTCATTGTAATAGATGTTTAGTGGTATCTCATTGTTCTAATTTGGTTTCCCGGATGACATGTGATCTGGAATATCTTTTCACATGCTTATTTACCATCTGTATATCTTCTTTGGTGAGGTATCTGTTAAGGTCATTGGCTCATTTTAAAATCTTTTTTTAAAATTATTATTATGGTTGAATTTTTATGGTTCTTTGTATATTTTGGATAACAGTTCTTTATCAGATATGTTTGTTGTAAATACATCATCCTAGTCTGTGTCATATCTTCTCATTTCCTGACAATGTCTTTTGCAGAACAGAAGTTTAGAAGTTTTTAGTTTTAATGATGTTCAGCTCCTTTATTTTTTCCTAAATCATGCCTTTGGTGTTGTATTTAAGAAATCATAGACATACACAAAGTCATCTTGATTTTCTCATACATTATCTTCTAGGAGTTTCACAGTTTTGCATTTTGCATTTAGGTCTGTGATGGTACTGCTAAAGTCAACTGCCATTTGAGGTAGGCATTAAAAAGGGTATAAATTCTATGTCTAGATACATTTTTTTTTTCTGCATGTAGCTGTCCAGTTGTTCCAAGCATTGTTTTCTGAAAAGACTATTGTTTTTCATTGTAGTGCCCTTGCTACTTTGTAAATATAATCATTCAGTTGATTATATTTGTGTGGATCCATTTCTGGGCTCCCTATTGTGCTTTATTCATCAATTTGTGTATTGTTTGTTTGTTTTTACGAATAACACACTGTCTTGATCACTAGGACAGTGATAAGTAGGACAGTGTCACTCCTCTGATTTTGTTCTTCTCCTTCAATATTGTGTTAATTATTCTGTGCATTTTCCCTCTCCATACAAGCTGTAGAATCAGTTTGTCAATAACCACAAAACAACTTTCTGGGATTCTGATTGGGATTATGTTAAATCTATAGGTCAAGTTGGGAAGAACTGACATCTTTTTTTTTTTTTTGAGGCCGAGTCTCGCTCTGTCACCCAGGCTGGAGTGCAGTGGCCGGATCTCAGCTCACTGCAAGCTCCGCCTCCCGGGTTCCCGCCATTCTCCTGCCTCAGCCTCCCGAGTAGCTGGGACTACAGGCGCCCGCCACCAGAACTGACATCTTAACAATATTGAGTCCTTCTATCCATAATCCTGGAATATCTCTCCCTTTATTTATTTATTCTTTGACTGCTTTCATTGAAGTTTTATAATTTCCTTTACATAGATCTTGTACATACACTGATTTATTTTTGAATGGTAAACCCACTTTACATATCTGGAAAAGTGCTACTTAATCCTGGTGTACAATTATGTTTCTGTTGTTAGATTTCATTTGCTAATATTTTATTGATGATTTTTATGTCTAAGTTCGTGAAAGACATTGGTTTACAGTTTTCTTTTGCTGTAATATCTCTACCTTGTCATTTCTTAGGGTAACACCATCCTTGTAGAATGTGTCTGAAAGTGTTTACCTTTGCTACATTTTCTGGAGAAGGTTGTAAAGAACTGAAAGCATTTCTTCCTTAAATATTTGATAGACTCACTATCTGGTTCTGGTGTACATCAGGCAGTTTGTGTCTTTCAGGCAATTGGTCCATTTAATATAAGCTATTAAACTTGTGGGTATAGCTCTATTCGTCGTAGCTCTGTATTTTTCATAGGATTAGCACAGACGAGCCTTTTAAATTTTTTTAATTGACATTCACATTGATAATGTGTATCTCCTCTCTCTCTCTCTGTCTCCCCTCCTTACTTGTCTTTTGATTTCCACTCCAACTTTATTTTCTTTTTCTGTTGATTCATGTTTTATTTTATCTTATCTTTCTCCAGTTTTCCTGATTATTTTTTATATTTTAATGTATATTTAATCCTATAAATTTCCTAGTTAGCAATGCTTTCAGTATATTTTCATTTTCAATTATTTTAATTAAAACCTTCTTTTGAGATTTGTTTAGCCAATTTTTGTAGCAGTTTGTTTTTTAGTCTACACATAATTGTAGATTTCTTCCATCTATCTCTCTGCTTTTTATGTCTAGTTTAATTTTGTTTTTGTCTGAGAATATACGTTATATGATTTTTAAAAAATTTGTTAAAGTATGTTTCATGGCTAAAAATGTGATCTATCTTGGTAAATGTTCCATTTGAGCTAGAGAACATGTATTCTGCTATTGCTGGATGCTGTATTCTGTAAATGTCAGTTAAGTCAAGTATATTGATGGTGCTATTCAAGTCAACTTCATCTTTCCTGACATTCTGTCTGCTTGGTAAATAAATTACTGGCAGAGAGATATTGAAGTTTCCAAATCTATTTTTCCTTGAAATTCTATTATTTTTTTGCCCATGTATTTTGACACACTATTGTTAAATTCATATATATTTAGAGCTGTTATGTATTGTTTAAAAACTGAAATTCTTATTATTGTGTTACATTCCTGTTTATCCCTGATAATTTTCTTTGTTCCAAAGTCTGCCTTGTCTGAAATTAACACAGTTGCTTCAGCTTTTCTTTGGGTAGCATTAATATAGCATATATTTCTCCATCTCTTTTTTTCAAACTGAGTCTTTATATTTAAAATATATTTCTTGTACTCAGCATATACTTTGGGTTTTGAAATCAATTCTGACAATTTGTCTTTTAATTGATGTCTTTAAGCCATTCATATTTAATGTGATTACTAATATAGATTGAATAATATCTATCAGATTTCTGTTTTCTAATTGTTGAACTTATTTTTTGTTTCTTCTCCCTCCATCCTTATTTTCTATTCATTCTGACTTAATTTAAGCTTTTATAAGATTCCATTTTATGTCCTTTCTTTGTATGCTTTTAAAGCACCTTCTAAACAGTTTGCAATAACTGTTATGGAATTTAAAATATACATTTCCTACTAACCTAAGTATACCTTCAAATAATATTATGTACCTTGTTGGGTAAAGTGGCATTGCTCTCATTCGTTTCACTTATTCATATGTTATATTCACCCAATATATTATTAGTAACATAGCTTTCGACAAACAGATGTCTTTTAAGTCAATTACAAATGAGAAAGAGAAAATATTTCATTTTATCTGTATTTATTTCTTCTCTAAAATTCTCCCTTTGGAGAGAATAAATAATATTCAAATTTCTTAGCTATATCATTTTCCTTCTGCCTGAAAAACTTGTTTTAGATTCTTGCAGGACAGTTCCTCCTAATGAAATTCCTCTGTTTTTGTCTTTCTGAGAAAGTATTTATTCTCCATTTTGACAGATAAATTTGCTGAATATAAAATTCTAAATTGGAGGCTTTTTTCTTCTTCCAATCACATAAATATTTCTCACTCCATTTACTACTGCCTTTCATAGTATCTGATGAGAAGTTCACTGAAATTCCTATCTATGTTTTTCTATAGGAACTAACATTGTGCCCCTTCCCACTTTATGACTTCTTCCTTTGGTTTTTGTTTTCTACACTTTGAATATGATATGCCTAGTTATAGTTTATTTATTTTGTTTTTCTTTATTCTGTTTTGTTTTCTTTTTTTTTTTTTTTTGAGACTGAGTCTGGCTCTGTCGCCCAGGCTGGAGTGCAGTGGCCGGATCTCAGCTCACTGCAAGCTCTGCCTCCCGGGTTTACGCCATTCTCCTGCCTCAGCCTCCCGAGTAGCTGGGACCACAGGCGCCCACCACTTCGCCCGGCTAGTTTTTTGTATTTTTTTTTTAGTAGAGATGGAGTTTCACCGTGTTAGCCAGGATGGTCTCAATCTCCTGACCTCGTGATCCGCCCGTCTCGGCCTCCCAAAGTGCTGGGATTACAGGCTTGAGCCACCGCGCCCGGCCTGTTTTGTTTTCTTTAGGGGGAAGTAGTTACAGTGTTTGGTGTTCTCTGATCTTTGTATCTTTCATTAATGTTGAAAAATTCTCAGTTATTGTTACTCCAAATTATTTCTTCTGCTCCCTTCTATCTCACTTTTCTGGTAATCTAATGTAATGTATATATTGCATCTTATGAAATTGCCGCATGGCTCTTAGATGTTCCGTCCTGCTTTTGCCTTCTTTTTCCTCTTTGCATTTCAGTTTGAGAAATTCCTTTTGACCTATGTGCAAGTTCACTGATTCTTTTATTGGCCACATCAACTCTACTAATAAGCCCGTAAAAGGCATACTTCATTCATGTTAAATTGTTCTTTAAGTTCTTGCATTTCTTTGGATTTTTTCTTAGAGTTCCCTTCTCTATTCTTGCATTAGCCATATGTATTTCGTGTTGCCTACTTTTTTCCCTTAGAGCACTTAACATTTTAATTGTGGCTGTTTTAAATTACAGTAATTACAGCATCTGTGTCATACCTGAATCTGATTCTAATCTTTTCGTTGTCTCTCCAAACTGCTTTTTCTTGTATTTTGGTGTCTTCTAACTTTTTGTTTAAAGAATAATGTGGTGTCTATATTATCCATAGGTACCAGGGGTTTCAAATTCCTCTAGCGTCCTTATTTTTGTCTCCCTGCTTAATTCTTGGCATTCCTATGTATTCCTCCTCTCAGAGAATTTGAGTCTTGTAACTCTGTTAGCTATAATTATGCTGAAGTTTTGGTTGTATGCTAGTCAAGTATGGAGCATTCAATAATTTTCCAACTAAATCTTAGTTTTTCAGTGTCCTGTGTCTCTGAGATGTGCTTAATTTTTTAATAATGTTTGCATATGCCGTATGGAGATGAATAAGTTTCTTCTTTTTCCATGTAGTTTTTTAGTTCCATTGACTGAAAAATATCCTTTTTCCCTTGAATTTCCTTGACAATTTTGGCAAAACTGAATTTACCTTCTATGTGTGGGTGTATTTCATTTCTTTCAAATTTTTCATGATCTATGCCTATATTTATGGCAGTATCGCGCTTACTTAATTAGTGAGGATTTATAATGTCTTAAAATCAGGTAGTACACTGAAACCTCAGCAACCAACCTTCACATGTACTCCCTGAATCTAAAACAGAAGTTGAAAAAAACAAAACAAAACAAAAAAACAGGTAGTACATATTATCTGATTTTGTTTTCCTGTTAAAAGGAAGTTATGATTTCTACATAAATTTCTAAATTAGTTTGTAATTTTTAAAAAGCTCAGTGGGATTTTTATTAGGATCATATTAAATTTGTACACTAACTTGGGGAGAACATCTTAGCTGTATTTGTTTCCAGTGGCATATCTATTTTTTGGTGTATCAATTTTTTAGACCTTATTTGTTTCCTTTCAGTGATATTTGGTAATTTTCATTGTATAGATATTTTGTACATTTTAATGAAGTTTTTTCTAAGCATTTGTTTTGATGTATTGTGAATGAAATTGTTTTTAAACCTTATCAGGAAGTATGTTACAAGTATATAAAAACACAATTTATTTTTATATAACAAGCCTACATCCTAAGATCAGTGACCTTGCCAAATTCACTTCTAATAAATTTTAGTTGTTTCTTTAGGATTGTCCTCATAGGTAGCAACCATGTTATTTCCAAATAAAAGGATCTTTGAGACATTGGACATTACAACATACTGATTATTGAAGTCAATGTTGAAGAAAGAAAATGATCTAAAATCCAGGAAATCCACATCACACCTGTCTTCTGCCTCTCAAGTAATCAAAAGAGATACTTAGCCTATGATTTTGTACCCAACCTTACTGCCCTGTCTCACACAAATCTTGTTGAAAACGTCGTCTAAATAATGTTTTCTTTAATGAAATGATCCAAGTTCTAATTTTGTTGTCTCAAATCAGCAGTATTTATCTTGTTTTCTCAAATGTTTGTTGTTTCAGCATGTTATATGAATATATCAATTCATTGTTTGGACAATTTAGTGATGAGAGCATGTGGCTTCCCGGTGGAGCTCTCTATTGAGGTAGTCTTATTCTTGAAGACTAGGGGAACTAGTGGACAAACTTAAAATCCATGTTCTAATTGCCTATAAATAGAAATTTTGGCCTTTGAAAAATATATTTGGTGTTCCTATTGAAACAGATACAATAATCCCTTATTTGTTTACTTTTGCATACCTTAGTATACATACTTTTGTTGTGTACACATTTCTTAAAAGGAGTATCCTATCAGAAAATTAAGGCATGGTCTTTTTAAAAAGTAGGATTGTCTAAGTGACAATAACATTTAGAAATTTTTAAATCCCTTGGAATATTCTTTTGAATATCATTATGGATTTCATTATGAGTTATAAAAATCCAAAATTCTAGAGAGATTTAATACGTTCAGGAGTTTAAATTTCTTTCATTGCATATAGTTACATTTGCATAAAAGTTAAGTAAAGCAATTTCAGTTCTGTTAAACAAAGGGAGAAAAAATCCATGGTGAATAACCTGTGATGATAGTCTTTTCTACAACTTTGACTTTATCTTTACTCCTCAGGAAAAGGAGCTTAACAGCTTTCTGTCATAACAGAAATCAAACACTAAGCACTTCTTTTCATATATAGCACATGATAAAGCAAGGCCCATAGAAGATTTAGCTGTAAGAAGACGGATATCCATTCACTTAGTGTTGTTTTGGGTATATTATTCCATTTTACTAAGATTAATCTCCCAAGCTGGGTAACCATTGTGCCAACTATTTATTTGATAAAATATGGTATAGTTTGTGAACCTGAATTTATTATTCTTCTTTTTATATCCTTATTACAGTCAACATATTAAATAATACAAATGTGTACATGAATATATATATTCAACATTCTAGTGGGAATGATACATAAAAAATAGAAAAACATATTTGCCTTGGAAAGGAGACAAGATTTTAGGTGGTAAAACATGTTGAATGTTTATGTTGGAAGCGGTTCTAATAATAAATTTGTCCCTTCTATTCTCCAGTCTTTTTACCTCTATTGAGAGTTGTGTTTATGTCTCCTTGACAGACAACACAATGTAGGGGAATTAAGTGAAAGGAATCAAGCTCTTTCTGGTATCTAAATAATATCCTATTCTCTTAAACACACCAGAATACCACCTAAGAATATGTTACCATACTTTCCCACCAGTAAAACACCTGTGTCATCAATTAGAATCCCAGGAAAGAAAAAGGTACAATTGACTGCATTTTAGTATATTTTACAACGTGTTTCTAATCTGCCATTAAATGTGTGACCATGTGTTTTCATCTTTTAAAACAATTTAAACATTAATTTGTGCAGTAGCAACAGAAAAAAAAATAAGACAATTTCAACAGACTGTGTAAGTCTAATTACCAAAGCATTACAAATCTTGTGAAAATGCATACTGGTCTTATTTATGAAACAAAGGGCTCATATTCTCAGAGGGCTTATTACCTCTCCTCGGTCTCTATTTTTAGGAAAAAAAAAAATCAGACTGGGTAAAATCGGTGTAATGGGTTTACTTTCACCCATGATCCTTTCTCTTCCTCATTGTAATCTTGACGAGTCTTTTAGAAACTTTTGATCCCAATTTCCTAATAAGCAAGAAGAAAGCCTTACACTTGATGTGTCTAAGAATAAACCAATTCAAAAATTACATTCCATAGGTTTTATTTTCATTAGATACTGTACCTTCTTTTACAATTTTCATGTCAATGTTTTCCTAAATATTTAATTATTTTAGGTTTTTTTCCCAAGTAGAATTTATGAAATAAAATTTAATCATTTTTTTCCATGTGGAACAGTCAGAGAGAACATGGACACACACAAGACAGTAGACATGGGCATGGGAGAAAACAACAGTGATTCTTCAACCATAGATTTACTTGTCATCTCTTTCAAAAATTTTTCTTTCCTTTACAGAAATCTAATTTTATGCATGAAAGCATATCCTAACTTCAAGAGAGGATGATGGTATCATAATCTGATATACCCATGAATTTACAGTTTCCTCCACATTTCCTCACCTGCTAAGATAATCAGCATATGTTTTTCTCTACTTCCCAATCAGTTGATTAAAATATTGAACAGTATTTGACCTATATTAGGTAGCATTACATTCATTTGGGATCTTGTAATGTGATTTTGTATTATTATTGTTCATTTCAGCAATTCATTGTCTTTTTTCACAGAATTTGCATCTATCTTAATTTGCATCTCACTATTTAAGTGAAATTAAAGTCTCTTTAATAAATGTCACATTGACTTGAAAATCCATATTCTTTAAATAGAAAACACATTCCTCTATTGATGTCTAAACTTATTATTTTCCCCACCATTGTATACCACTTAAAAGGAACCCAACATGGGCAGAATTTAAATAGTTTTCATTATCACAAAGGAACCACCGCATGTAGGGCACCATCTCAATAGTCCATGAGTAGGTTGTGGAGGTGGAAAGAGAAGATATTGTGCAGGTGAGAAATACCTAGTTGTGCAGTTGGGTAAACTCTTAGGAAAGTGGTGAGCTGTGGGTCAGCTGCAGGGCATGGCATATGATTCTGTCTTCCTACTGGGGACTCTATAACAGTCATGGACATAACTCAGGGAAGAGGCAGGTGTGAATATTTCTGAGAAACAAGAGTTTCCCTTATTAATCTGGCAAAGCCACGGCTGGCCCTCTAGAGGCTTAAAGTTTATTTGCTTCACTTCCAGAGTCTGAAGGTTTATAGACGCATATCCCTAGAGTTTTACTATCCTCGTCTTCTGCGTTACACATGATATATTAGACCTCAATGTATTCCTTGTACCACTTTGTCTGTAATGTTTCCAATTTTCTTAGGAAAGTTACACAGGGTTTTGGAAGCTTAGAAAATACAACTTCCCTTCCATGCTTTTGTCCATAGAGGAATAGCAAATTTATAAAATATGAAACATGTCATTTCTAAAATATTCCTAACCTGCTTCCTGGTGTCTTTGACTGATGAGACAGTTCAACTGAAGCTGCAAACACTTGACATATTTTTATGCCAAATTTATAATAGAATGATATTTTTCTAAGAGTTAATGTATCTCAGCTGGTAGAATTGATTAGTATTCATAAGTATTTTCATTGGCACTGCTAACAAACATAATTAATATGCTTTCAACAGATGCCACTTGTGATGCCAGTGAGTAAATAAGGACTTTCCTTTTTATTCTAGACAGACAGAATAAGTGCCAAAAAGTGCTTTTGTACCTTTGTGCCTTTGCTTGCCAAATAGATCAGTACTCATTTTTTAACTGTCTCCACACCAAATTTAACAAAATTTCAGTTAAAAAAAGTATTGTTGGGTTAGAGTGGAGTTCTTATTACGATGTGAAAAAATAATCATGCTGCACAGTTTAAAAATATACAAATTATTGACAGGTAGAAAAGTAAAATGCCTTGATGATAAGAAAAACATTGGTTTAAAAAAAAAACCCTCAAATTTCTAGTTTCTTTACAAAGCCATCACTCTGTTTTTAAACACTCAATTCTTAGAGGTATTTATTGGTATTTACTGGCTTAGAAGACTCAATGTACCCTCAGGTAGACAACAACAAAAAATAAATGTAGACACAAAAAGGAGTAGATTTCCATGGTGTTGTTTTCCAATGTATTTTTTTTATTTGTGAGGTGCCCCACTTCTATCTGTAGCATAATCATAAACCCAATTTCTTACTGGCTTCCTCAATGCTACCCAATCCAATGTTCATGTTGGTGAATGATAGAGTAGTAGGCCCATGACCAAAGGTGGTCTAGGTCCAGTCATTTATGCAGATTCTAGACCCTTGTCCTGGTTTACAATGGAGAGGCACATATATAATTCAATCTGGTATAAAGAAATCCCCTCCCTACGATTGTCAGAGTTGGAACCCAAAACACTGAGCTACTCTGCATTAAGTGAAATTCTGAAGGTAAAGTTCTGGAGTTATCTAGAATTCTTGCCAAATGAATTTGAAAGAGAAAACCGATGCAGCCGATAGTGTCACCTGCAACTAAGAGTACTTATTAATACAGCAAACTGCAAATATTGCTTGATAGGAGAGGCAAGGAAAAGCAAGTCCTAAAATATTTGATTCCAAGTTTCTGATAGTTTGTATAGTTTATTTAAATATCATACCACTGACTCATATCTATACTGTATTTTTTCTTTTTTCTTTTTTTCTCTTAAGCTTGGTGAAGTTATGCTTCCATCACTTGCAACCAAATTAGCATTGAAAATGCAACAAACTGAAAATATTGCTGATAAATATCCTAAGCTACCAAAAGCTTTCCTAGAGTATATTTTTAAGAGTTTTTCAAAATCCTTAAACCCACCATTACCACTACTCATTCCTCAACACCCACACATACCAGAACATTTCATCTTTTGGATCATTTTTGCTTTTAATTGATTTGACGGAAGAGATAAGGTGGAGTTAAATTGGACTAAGTCAATTCTGAAGTTTCTTAACCACTATTGAAAACAGATGATAGTTTTGAAAATACAGTGTAGCTAAAGTAACCTGAGGTTCAACTATAACTCTACTGTAAGTTGTACAGTGTCTGAAATTTTTAAAACTAGTATCATTTAGTAACTCATTTGGTATTATTTATAAATATTTACTAACGATTTATTATGAGTCAAGCACTCTGTTATGTGCTTTTAGTATAGAAGTGAATTAAAAAATTTAAAAGTTCTTGTTAAATGGAACTTACATTTTAGCATAATCCAAACTTAAATGGACTTCAAACTAATTTTAATGTTTTAATTAGTACAATAAGGTTTGAATGAAACAGAAAATATAGTTAGTAAATGGCTTGAAATTTTATTTCTTTTAATCAGTAGTTTTGTGAATACTTTACCAGATGTCATGGTAGATTTGAAAATACTTTCTAAAAGGTTTCAATCTATTGAGACTCAAAAATAATTTATAGATTATTTTCTATTAATTATTTAACATTAAAATGCTTCTATTAATTATAATGATTTTCTGTGAATCATAGTAGAAAACCCAGATCAAACTAATATTATGACATCATCTTCTATAAAGAAAACAGGACTTTAGATTAGATGACTTCTAATAACATTATCATCTGTAAGATAATATGAATATACACAATTAAGCATTTTAATTATTCTAGATAAAACATTTTTTGTAAAGTGAGTAGCATATAGTAAGTTGTGAAAAGTTAGCAGGTACTTATTTTTAATCTTATTTGTATTAATATTTTTTAAAATGAGAAATGTACTTTCAAAATGGCTTTATTGATAAAATTATCCTCCCTTTGACATATTCCTAATTGGTATTATAGCTAATATCTTAAACTTACCTTGGAAGCACACATACTTTTAATTATCTTTAAATGCGGAACCTTGAAAGAAAGAAAATGAAAATAAACCCCCCCTTTTTTTGTGTGCTGGAGTCTCACTTTGTCACCCAGGCTGGAGTGCAGGGGTGCGATCTCAGCTTGCTACAACCTCTGCCTCCTAGGTTCAAGCTATTCTTCCTCAGCCTCCCAAGTAGCTGGGATTCCAGATGTCCACCACCATGCCCAGCTAAGTTTGGTATTTCTAGCAAAGATGGGGTTTCACCATATTGGCCAGGCTGGTCTTGAACGCCTGACCTGAAGTGATCTGCCTCCATCAGCTTCCCAAGGTGTTGGGATTACAAGCATGAACCACCGTGCCTGGCCAAAAATTAAAAATAAACCTTTATTGAGCATGCACTTTTTAATAAGTACTGTTCTAGGCACTTGTACACATGTTTTCTCACAATAACCCATAGATAGGTTGTACATTGCCCCAGTTTTACACTAGAAACTAAATTTAGACCTGTCAAATTAAGTAATTTGAGTCTGGGTGTCTAAGTCCATTCCCACTGCTAAAACAAAATATCACAGACTGAGTAATTTGTGTGTAACAGGAATTACTTCTCATAGTTCTGGAGGCTGGGAAGTTCAAGATCAAATCCAAGATTTGGTGTTTGGAGAAGGCTCACTCTGCTTTCAAAATGGTACCTTGTTGCTGTGTCTTCACAGGGCAGAGAGTGGAAAGGCAAAGGATGCTTCCTTCAACCTCTTATAAGGTCACTAATCCCATTCATGATACTGGAGCCCTCATAACTTAATCACCTACTAAAGGTCTCCCCTCTTAATACATCACATTGAAGTTTAAATTTCAACATGTGAATTTGTGGAGACACATTCAGGCCACAGAATAGAGTATTTGAACTTTTCTTTTTTGATCTCTAGGCTGTTTTTTAATCCTCAAAATACCATGGTTATACAAACATGATATTGTATGTGCAATAGACTGTTTGAAGAAGATTTAGAAGTCCTGTGGTTTTATAAAATTTATTGGTCAGGGAAGAAAACCAATTATTTTTGATATTGTATTTTTGAAAGTAAGGTTAAAGTAGTTGCTTTTTAGTAGTTTTATTTTTCCAGAGCAGCAATGGAAGTTACCTGTATATAAGCTGGTTACCATACTCCCATTTGTATATTTATATATTATATTCTACACATTTTAAAAGAAGACATGACTGACTAAAGCACAATTAACTTGGAGAATAGGAGCCTCATTAGCCATATTTGAGTATTGTCAAAAGATACAGTATCCTGTAGATCTTCTTTCTGATGTTTGAAATATCTATGATCACACGTATTGGTTAGTGCTTTCCAAACCTGGTTGATACTTACTATTCTAGAAAGATAATATTACCTTTCTTTTGTTCTTGGTTTCTAATTTGTTTGGTTCTAATAAACATGTCTACATCATGTTTCTAGAAAGTTTGATTTGGTTGCTCTAGACCATAGCTCACATATTGGAAAATAATTTCTGCTCATTAGGAACACATTGACTTGAATCAACTTGTCAAGTCAGTTTAATGACATCAACTGCTATGAGAGTTCCTGCCAGCATGTTTTAAATTGAGAACAAATAATCATACTATGAAGCAACAATCTCTGTTGACTGATCATACATAAACAGAGATTAGTGTTATTATAAAATAAAACTTCAATGTATGCCTTCTGAGACATTTAATAGGTCCAAGGTAATCTTAATACTGCCTATTAAGAATAAATAGTAAATAGTACAGTATAAGTTTAGAAATGCTGTTTTATTCTCTGTAGTGTAGCCCTACTTCTTCTGAAAATATTCCATTTTGAATAGGAAAAGAATAAAACTAGGAAACTATTCAGAACTTCTGCTCTTCAGATCAACGTGAAATAACAGGGACTGGATTTACCTTCCAACATGATAGAACTAAAAAAACAGAGAAATTATATCAAACAACCATTGTCAATACATTGACTATAAAACAAGGACAATGATCTATGAGAGATATAAAACAAAAGATATAAGTCTATGACTGTCCCAGCTTACTGCCTGGAAAAAATTTTCAGACCCTGGAGCAACTAGGGCGACTCTAGAGAGTGTTCTGAAGTCCCCTGGGACAAGTAGACAGAGCTGAGATAAAGGGGAGATCAAAGGGGCTAGAGTTCCCCGAGAATCAGAAAATAGAGTGCTACATACGGAGAGCATTTCAGAGATAATGAGTCCTAATTTCGTATTCCGCTGAGTGCTGATTAGCCAGCTCACGCATATGAAGAAACTACATGAGTTGGGAAAGAGAACCACTCAAAGTAATTAAAGTGGAAAAATTCCCAGAACTCATACAAATATGTAGAGATAAAAACTACATATTCTGCGATTAAAAAATTCACTTATAGAATTACCAAAACATTAATTATTGCCGAATAGAGTAGTCAACTTAAAGAGATGGGAATAAAATCTACTCAAAATGAAACATATTAAGAAAAATGTGACTAAAAATATTGATAGAGCAACAGTGAACTGTGGGACAACTTCAAGTAGCAATTGGAGTATACTCCAAGTACACTCATATTTGCAATCCATGAAAGAGAAGAAACACGTGTTTGAAAAATTAATGGGCCGGGCGCGGTGGCTCAAGCCTGTAATCCCAGCACTTTGGGAGGCCGAGACGGGCGGATCACGAGGTCAGGAGATCGAGACCATCCTGGCTAACACAGTGAAACCCTGTCTCTACTAAAAATACAAAAACTTAGCCGGGCGAGGTGGCGGGCGCCTGTAGTCCCAGCTACTCGGGAGGCTGAGGCAGGAGAATGGCGTGAACCCGGGAGGCGGAGCTTGCAGTGAGCTGAGATCCGGCCACTGCACTCCAGCCTGGGTGACAGAGCGAGACTCCGTCTCCAAAAAAAAAAAAAAAAAAAAAAAAAAAAAAAAAAAAAAAAAAAAAAAAGAAAAATTAATGGACAAAAATGTTCCAACTTCATGAAAACTATAATCTCACCCATCTAAGAAATTCAATAAATTTTAATCACAAGAAACATGAAGAAAAGTACACAAAATCCTATCATAGTCATAACATTCAAACTGTATAAACTAGTCATCCTGAAAAAAATCTTAAGAATAGCAAAGAAAATACACCTTATATACACAGATAAAGATGACAGCTGATTTGTCATCAGAGAGAATAAAAGTCAGATTTGAATGATGCAATATCTGCAAGGTGCAGAAAGAAAAAAACATTATCAGGCAATACAAGAATTATTCACCTAATATCACCTAATAATAATAGCTTTCAAAATGAAGGTAAAAGAAACACTAATCAGACAGAAAATCAAATTGATAACTATCAGATCTGTACTACAAGAAACATTAAACGAAGACCTTCCAGCATAAGAAAAATGGTATCAGAAAAAATCTGAATCTATACACAGAAAACAAGAGCACTAGAATTGATAACTATATAAGTTGAATAAATATATAAGCTTTTTTCCCTAATATTTGAGATATTTAAAAGATAATTGGCTGTTTAGATGGAAATAAAAACATTATATAGGGCTTATCACATATTCTCAAGCAAGATGCAAAAGCACAAAGGTCAAGAGGAGAAAATTGAACTATACTGTTGTGAGATATATTATGCCTACCATGGAGCACAGACTGTGATAAACTAAAGATCAATAATATACATACTGAAGTCTGTGTCAATATAACCATTAATATAATACAATGAAGTATTACAATTAATAGACTGGAAACAGAAGAAAAATGGATTCATAATAATAGAAAAGAAATAGAAAAAAAGGTAAAAAGAACAAATATAGATTGAACAAATTGAAATCAAATAGCAAAATGACAGACAAAATCAATTATACAAAATAACATTAAATATAGGTGGTATAGGCACACAAATTAAAAGGCAGAGTGTCAATGTGTAACAAAGAAAATCCTAACTGTATGCTCCCTTCTAGAAATATCCACTTAAAAATAAAGACAAATAACTTGTAAGTGGAAGAATTCCCGGGAAAAGATATTTTATGTTAGCACTAATCAAAAGGAAACTAGAGTGGCTCTATTAAAATCAGACAAATTAGGTTTCAAAATGAAAAAATTATCAGAGACAAAAAAGCTCATTTTATAATAATAAAAGGGGTCAATTCACCTAGAGGGCATAATTTAAATTTTAACACATATGAGAGAAGTCCAACATATTTAAAGCTAAAAATCGTAGAACTGCAATAAGAAACAGACAAATCCATAATATTGGTTGGAGGTTTTATCATCCTGGTCTCAATAACTGAAAGAACAGGTAGACAGAAAATAAGTATGCACATAGATGATTTAAACAATGCTATTGTGTCCCATTTGGGTCACCAAAATGTGTCTGGAACTGGTTTCTTCTGGTGGGATCTTGGTCTCACTGACTTCAAGAATGAAGCCGCAGACCCTTGCAATGAGTGTTACAGTTCATTCTCAAAGACAGTGTGTCCGGAGTTTTTCCCTCAGATGTTCACATGCGTCCAGAGTTTCTTCCTCTGGGGGGTTCCTGGTCTGTCTGACTTCAGGAGTAAAGCAGCAGACTTCTGCAGGGAGTGTTGCAGCTCTTAAAGGTGGCATGTCCAGAGTTGTTTGTTTCTCCCAGAGGGTTCGTGGTCGCACTGACTTCAGGAGTGAAGCTGCAGAGCTTCGCAGTCAGTGTTACAGCTCATAAAGGTAGTGTAGACCCAAAGAGTGAGCAGCAGCAAGATTTATTGTAAACAGCTAAAGAGCAAAGCTTCCACAGCCTTGAAGGGGACCTGACTGGATTGCCACTGCTGGTTTGGGTGGTCAGCTTTTATTCCCTTATTTTGTCCTGCCCACATCCTGCTGATTGGTCCATTTTACAGAGCGCTTATTGGTCCATTTTTACAGAGTGCCAATTGGTCCATTTGCAAACCTTTAGCTAGACACAGAGCGCTGATTGGTGCGTTTTTACAGAGTGCTGTTTGGTGCATTTACAAACCTTTAGCTAGACACAGAGCACTAACTGGTATGTTTATAATCCTTTAGCTAGACTCAAAAGTTTTCCGAGACCCCACCAGACCCAGAAGCCCAGCTGGCTTCACCTCCCACTATCAACAACTTGATTTGTAAAAATTCTCAGAACACTCCACCAGCAACACCAGAATACCTATTAAATATGGATACACTTTATCAGGAATGGAATTCAGGGTTTTGAAAGTCAATGTTGAGAGAATAAAAAGATAAACTACAGACAAATTAAATATTTGCAAGTCCTATATCTGACAAAAGACATGTATCCAAAAGATATAAAGAATGCTGCAAATTCAATAATTAGTAACAACACAGTAAAACATGGACAAAATATTTAAACATATGCTTGACCAAAAGAGATAAACAGATAGCAAAAAGCACATGAAGAAATGGTCAACATAAAACCAAACAATTTTCCTTGGCAAGTAAGTGGATGAACAAATTGTGACTTTTCATAAAATGGAATACTGTTCACTAATAAAAGGTAATGAAAAAGGAATATCTACGTTAACATGGATTAGTTTCAGCCTAATTATGTTGATTCAAATAAGCCAGAATGTAGTGTATTTTTCCATTTATATGTTCAGTAAGTAAAACCCTAACTGGTACATATTTGGTGGTAATATAAAGATCAGTGATAGCATACAGACTGGGATATGCCTCAGGCATGGGGAGGAATAGGAAGCATGGATTACAATGCAGCACAAAGAAACTTTGAGAGGAGCTAGAAATGTTCATCATCTTGATTATGGAAGTGATTTCACAGATGTATATACATAAGTCAAAACCAAACAAGAAACTTTAAAAATGTATGATTTATTGTATGTCAATTATACCTAAGCAAAGCTGATTTTAAAAATTGGCTTGGAAAACTCATGACTTAAAATCAGCACAGTAAGCAAGAAAATAAATATCTTCTTTTCTCTCTTCTTTCTTGTAAGACTTTTACCCAACAATGTAACAAATTTTGGGACCTTAAGATAGCTCTCAGCACAGTTTTATGCTCAGATCAATTTTGCTCAATCTGCCTTCCAGATACAAAGGACCTGCTGCTTTGAAAACTTATCTTCCCCAGTCTTTTCTCCTATTGCAGATATCCTCATGAACAGGAAAATTATATTTGGTTGGTGAAAGATGTTATCCTTATATCAAATAGGAAGTTTTGGATTTTAAAAGAAACACAATTGCGTGTGTGTATTTGTGTGAATAAATTGTATCTTTACTTTGGTTTGTAGTTTATGTGTACATTTATTTGTTTTTTATGATTACAGTATAGAAAAGGAACTTGTACTTGGCTTTGAAATAAGTGTAACTTTTAATGAGAGCTTGACACCCTTAAAATTCTTTGACTGGAAGGTAGCAGCTAAGAGTAAATTTTTTAAAGTCATTCATGATTAGGGTGAATGTCTGTATAGTTATCTTATTCTCTTTGTCACTATTTCCTGTTACGAAGTACACTTATAGCTAAGGAGCTATCTTTGAAACCTTTGTTTATATAGACACATTCAAAGTAAGTTAGGAAAAATGAATTACCTATCTTTACTTATCTTTGAATTTTTTTATATAACATATTCAAAGTAAGTCAGCAAAATGAATTGACAATCAGAAAATACTACATAATCTACCAAAAATGTAGAAATGATCAACATTGTTTTAAATAATTTTTAATTTTAAGCATTTCATTTTATATTGACTTGCAGTTGTAATTTTTTGGCTTAAGAAGACTCCAAATCTTACTAGAAATGAACTAATTAATGTTATCAATTTAAGATCATCACATTAATGCATTGATTGCATTAAAAGAAAAGTATCTCCATTTAATTATTTTTGAATTATATCTAAAAGGTGATTATATAACTGTATGTCCTTTGTGCAATATATGTATGTGCATGCCTATCTATATATTTCTCTCTTTTTTTGAGACAGGGTTTCCCTTGGTCACCTAGGCTGGATTCTGGTGGCATGATCACAGCTCACTGCAGCCTTGATGTTTCAGGCTCAAGTGATCCTCCCACCCCAGCCTCCTGAGTAGCTGGGACTACAGGTGTGTACCACCACACCTGGATAATTTTAGTATTTTTTGTAAAGACAGGATCTCTGTATGTTGCCCAGGCTGGTCTTGAACTCCTGGGCTCAAGTCATCTCCCTGCCTTGGCCTCCCAAAGCATTGAGATTGCAGGCATGAGCTACAGTGCTAGACCCCTTTTTAAAATATTATATTTTTCCTGTTATCTTTGTCCATAACTTCACTTTCAAATCACTTTCTAGTTTATCTATAATTGATACAATAAAATACAGCTAATTTTTTTCTGCCTTTTGGGAGAAATTTCCTGTGCTTCTCAGGACTTCCCATATGACCGAAAAGTCCACTTATTTTGTAAATAGAATTTTTTAAAAAAGAAAAAAAAAAGCAGTGATAAAATTGATACAGTATAGTGACCCTGCTTATGGCTAAATTTTAAAATCTGAATTAAGAGAGGTTGTAAAATGAGGTCACTGCCCATGAGTCCAAGGTATTTTATGGGCTCTTTTGGCAACAGTGGGGAGATTGCTTAGGTAACTTTCCTTCCCAGTGTTCTTGCTTTCTAAGATCCTGATTAAAGATGCTATTAAAGCCCTATTTTGTAGTTTTCATTTTTACTGTCTTAATGGTTTGTTTTGTTAAACAGAAGTTCTTGATTTTAATGTGTTCCAGTAAATCTGAGTTTCCTTAGAATTGTGACTTTTACAGTCTTCGAGAAAATTATTTTCCTACTCCAAGATATATGCTCATATATTTACAATGTTTCACGGTTCATTATAATATTTGCTATAGGTTTCCACAAATACATTTTATCAGATTAAAGAGTTTTCTAGTATTTGTAATTTTCTAATTAGATTATTATAAATGCCTACTTACAAATTGACATTGAATTTTATCACCCTTTGATACAATTTAAGATCATTATATAACTTTTAAAAATTTATTTTAATTTGATGAATTACATGCTGGTATTATAATATTAAAGCAAAACTGAAATCATGAAATAAACCAAAATTGATCATTTAGTATTATGTTTTTGCATATTACTAGTTTTTTTTTCTTTTTTTTTTTTTGCTTAAGAAGATTCTAAAATGTACTAGAAATGATTGGTTAATGTTATCAATTTACCATAATCACATTTAATTAATTAATTGCATTAAAAGAAAAATTATCATTTAATTATTTTTGAATTCCATCTAAAAGATGATTATGTAACTTTATGCCTATTGTGTAATATATGTCACTCTATTCTTGTCATATAAAATTCACTTTAACATATATATAGTCATTACACAAACTGTATGAGGAAATGCTCCTTTTTTTTTTTTTTTCTTTTTGAGATGGAGTGTTGCTCTGTTGCCCAGGCTGGAGTGCAGTGCCGCAATCTCGGCTCACTGCAAGCTCCGCCTCCCGGGTTCACCCCATTCTCCTGCCTCAGCCTCCTGAGTAGCTGGGACTACAAGCGCCCGCCACCACACCCAGCTAATTTTTTGTAATTTTAGTAGACACAGGGTTTCACCGTGTTAGCCAGGATGGTCTCGATCTCCTGACCTCGTGATCTGCCCACCTCGACCTGCCAAAGTACTGGAATTACAAGCGTGAGCCACTGCGCCTGGCTGGAAATGTTACTTTTTTATCTATTTTGCAGATGAAGAAAATGAGCAATGGGGAAATTTAAAAGCAAGCACAATATCTTCCAGCTAAAAATAGAGGTTGTTGTATTTTGGACATTTCATTACTAAGTATAAAAGGCTGTGTTTCTAATGGCACCCCCACCCCAACCACACATCCCAGAGATAATCTATATTCTTAGTTTGGTGTATCTCTCAGGATTCAATCAGGAAACAGAAACCACATCAATTATTTTACAGAGATAATTTAATATAAGTGTTGCTAACTGGACATAAAACGTTGAGGGAACAAACGAAAGGGATGGAAATGAATGAAACATAAATGCGTGGAGGAGAGACCTTCAGAGCTGAAGCTCAGACTTCTGAGGAGAGCTACTCTTCAGCTGGCAGACAGTCTCTAAGCTTAGACAAAGTTCTCTACCAGTCTGTAAACCAGATGTCCTAAGTGTTGTGTGCAGGAGGGATCAGCGGAGAAGCCAGCTAGTGAGGCAAAATTGGTTAATCTATTGCTGCTGGAACAAACAGATTGTGATTAGGATAAAGAAGCTGGTTTTGAGTGATGCTGATGGGCATAGGAAGCAGGGAGGAGGCAAGTAGAAAGCAATGTGTTTCTTCTGCTTGCCCCAGCTGTTCAGTCTTCTGTTAAAGCACCTATTAACAGAAGTAAACAGGGAGATCCAGCCAACAAAGGACAAATGCAGTTTGTAAATTCCCAGATCCAACCCCATAGAGTACACAGAAGTGCAGGTTCTAAGTTGGGAGAAAATATCTTGGTAAGTGTTGCACATATTAATATTCCTCTAAGTTTTTAATGCATATGCAGAAATACTCCCTGTCCCTATACCCGTACTCCAACACACAGAGCAGAGGTTGAAACAAAACCATAGCAGCATCTGGTAGGAGACCTATACATTTGAGGACTGCACTATATATAGTCTTTCAGTCGGAAGTAATTCATTGAATCATTCAAGTATTTATTTACCAACTACTCTATGTCAGTTACAGTTCTTTTTTTTTTTTTTTTTTTTGAGACACAGTCTCACTCTGTCACCCAGGCTGGAGTACAGTGGCATAATGTGGGTTCACTGCAACCTCTAGCTCCCAGGTTCAAGTGATTCTTCTGCCTCAGCCTCCCGAGTAGTTGGGATTACAGGTGCATGCCACCATGCCTGGCTACTTTTTGTATTTTTAGTAGAGACAAAGTTTTGCCATGTTGGCCAGGATGGTCTCGAACTCCTGACCTCAGGTGATCCACCTACCTCAGCCTCCTAAAACGCTGGGATTACAGGCGTGAGCCACCACGCCCAGGCCAGTAACAGCTCTATGACAAACACTGGGATCTATACCCTAAGACACCAGAAAATACATGATTAAAATTAAATAAATAAGCATATAATGTACTGATTAGTGAAGGTAAGTATATTTAGTGTATTAGTGCAAATAAGTGCTATTTAGTGTGCTATACTACACCTAAATGTCAGTGTATTGATAAAGAAAACATATTATTCTCTTGTTCATATTAAATATAATACAAAGCTTTGGGGGAAGGATGGTATTCTGCTTTATCCTGTCATGTTGTGGTTCACCTATTTTGAAAATACAGCTTCAAACTTGCTTGGTGTCATATAAGCAATGTGGTAAAGAGAGAATGGGTGGAGAAGGTATAGCCACTGCGAGTCCATACCACACACATCAATTCTGCTCATATTTCTTGGGTGAGAACTGTCCCCATAACCCCACCTAGTTGCATAGGGCCTGGACAAATAATTTGCTCAACAAAGTAAAAAAGAAAACTGATTTTTGTGATTCTTTGAATTTCAATGAATTCTCTGAAACAGCATGTTAGAAAGTGATAATTACTATTGAAATCAGAAAAAGAAGAGCAGGATGAGGGGAACAGGGCTTGAGGAGTTGATTCCAAAACTATATAGACCTCACTGATAAAGGGAATTTTGAAGAGACTGGTGAGGGAAGTAAAGTGATACAGATGTTAGCGATACAGATTTTTTGTTTGTTTGTTTTTTGAGATGGAGTCTTGCTCTGTCACCCAGACTGGAGTGCAGTGATGCAATCTCAGCTCACTACAACCTCCGCTTTCCAAGTTCAAGCAATTCTCCTGCCTCAGCCTCCCCAGTAGCTGGGACTACAGGCATGTACTACCACTCCAGGCTAATTTTTGTATTTTTAGTAGAGATGGGGTTTCACCATGTTGGTCAGGAAGGTCTCCAACTCCGGACCTTAGGTGAACTGCCCACCTCGGGCTCTCAAAGTGCTGGGATTACAGGCATGAGCCACCATACCCAGCTGCAATATAGATATTTATGTGGGAAAAGGACTTTCTTCCAGCAGAGGAAGTTGGCAGTGTAAGATTCTCAGGTACGGAGAATGACTTGATAATATTTAAGACACAACAAGAAGGCCAAGTGGCTGGAGTAGAATCATTTAGAGAGAGTAGTGAGAGATTAGTCAGAGTGGCAGGGTGGCGGCAGATCATGAAAGGGTTTAGCTTTTATTCCAAGATCATCTGTCTTGTATTTTTAAAGCATTACTCTGGCTGCTGTATTGAGATAACTAGCAAGAGGTGCAAGAGTCAAATTAGCAAGGCCAATAAGTGGTGTTGTAGAAATTCACAAGAGAAAGTGGTGGCTCACACCAATTAAACTTGAGTAGATTCTATGCTGAAAGTAGAACCAAAGTTGTTTACTCATCATAAATAGGGCACAGAGGAGAGAAGCAAAGGTGACTAAAATTATAGGCTCGGCAATCCAAAACAATGATGTAAAGATGTGTGTGATGTAACTTTGTATAAGAAAATTAAGGATACCCAAAAATATCACTATTATGTTTGTAATTACTCCCTATTCCCAACCCCAGCCCAATAAATCATTAATCTACTTCCTGTGTCTGTAACTTTGCCTTTTCTGAAAGTTTTACGTAAATGGAATCATACAACATGTCTTTTTTATCTGACATATTTTACTTAACAAGTTTTTGAGATTTTTCCATGCAGTAGCATGTATCAGTATTACACTTCAGAATTGTATTTTATTTTTTATCCATTTGCTTATCCATTCATCAACTGATGGCTATTTAAAATGTTTCTACCTTTAACTATTATGCATAATGCTACCACAGACATTCGTGTAGAAGTCTTTGTGTGGATATGTTTTCATTTTTCTTCTGTAACATCAGAGTGGAATTACAGGTTGTACATTAAATTTATGCTTAAGAAATTCCCACATTGTGTACCAAATTATCTGTAACACTTTACATTACTACTAGTATTCTTTAAGAGTTCTAGTTTCTCCACATCCTCTCTAACACTGAAATTATGTTTCTTATTATAGTCTTTCTACTAGATATGAAGTAGAATCTTACTGTGGTTTTTGTTTGTTTCTTTTTTGTTCTTTTTTGGTTTTTTAGAGACAAGGTCTTGCTCTGTCACCCAGGCTGAAGTGCAGTTCGGCTTACTTACTGCAGCCTTGATCTCCCTGGCTCAAGTAATCCTCTGCAGTAGCTGGGACTACAAGCCTGCACCACCACGCCTGGCTAATTTTTTTTTTTTTTTTATTATTACTATACTTTAAGTTCTAGGGTACATGTGCATAACGTGCAGGTTTGTTACATATGTATACTTGTGCCATGTTGCTGTGCTGCACCCATCAACTCGTCATTTACATCAGGTATAAATCCTATGCAATCTCTCCCCCCTCCCCCCTCCCCATAATAGGCCTCAGTGTGTGATGTCCCCCTTCCCGAGTCCAAGTGATCTCATTGTTCAGTTCCCACCTATGAGTGAGAACATGCGGTGTTTGGTTTTCTGTTCTTGTGATAGTTTGCTAAGAATGATGGTTTCCAGCTGCATCCATGTCCCTACAAAGGACACAAACTCATCCTTTTTGATGGCTGCATAGTATTCCATGGTGTATATGTGCCACATTTTTTTAATCCAGTCTGTCACTGATGGACATTTGGGTGGATTCCAAGTCTTTGCTATTGTGAATAGTGCTGCAATGAACATACGTGTGCGTGTGTCTTTATAGCAGCATGATTTATAATCCTTTGGGTATATCCCCAGTAATGGGATGACTGGGTCATATGGTACATCTAGTTCTAGATCCTTGAGGAATCGCCATACTGTTTTCCAGAATGGTTGAACTAGTTTACAATCCCACCAACAGTGTAAAAGTGTTCCTATTTCTCCACATCCTCTCCAGCACCTGTTGTTTCCTGACTTTTTCATGATCGCCATTCTAACTGGTGTGAGATGGTATCTCATTGTGGTTTTGATTTGCATTTCTGTGATGGCCAGTGATGATGAGCATTTTTTCATGTGTCTGTTGGCTGTATGAATGTCTTCTTTTGAGAAATGTCTGTTCATATCCTTTGCCCACTTTTTGATGGGGTTGTTTGGTTTTTCTTGTAAATTTGTTTGAGTTCTTTGTAGGTTCTGGATATTAGCCCTTTGTCAGATGAGTAGATTGCAAAAATTTTCTCCCATTCTGTAGGTTGCCTGTTCACTCTGATGGTAGTTTCTTTTGCTGTGCAGAAGCTCTTTAGTTTAATGAGATCCCATTTGTCAAGTTTGGCTTTTGCTGCCGTTGCTTTTGGTGTTTTAGACATGAAGTCTTTGCCCATGCCTATGTCCTGAATGGTACTACCTAGGTTTTCCTCTAGGGTTTTTATGGTATTAGATCTAATATTTAAGTCTCTAATCCATCTTGAATTAATTTTCGTATAAGGAGTAAGGAAAGGATCCAGTTTCAGCTTTCTACTTATGGCTAGCCAATTTTCCCAGCACCATTTATTAAATAGGGAATCCTTTCCCCATTTCTTGTTTCTCTCAGGTTTGTCAAAGATCAGTTGGCTGTACATGTGTGGTATTATTTCTGAGGACTCTGTTCTGTTCCATTGGTCTATATCTCTGTTTTGGTACCAGTACCATGCTGTTTTGGTTACTGTAGCCTTGTAGTATAGTTTGAAGTTAGGTAGTGTGATGCCTCCAGCTTTGTTCTTTTGACTTAGGATTGTCTTGGAGATGCGGGCTCTTTTTTGGTTCCATAGGAACTTTAAAGCAGTTTTTTCCAATTCTGTGAAGAAACTCATTGGTAGCTTGATGGGGATGGCATTGAATGTATAAATAACCTTGGGCAGTATGGCCATTTTCACGATATTGATTCTTCCTATCCATGAGCATCGTA
This sequence comes from Theropithecus gelada, assembly GCF_003255815.1. NCBI lineage: Eukaryota > Metazoa > Chordata > Mammalia > Primates > Cercopithecidae > Theropithecus > Theropithecus gelada. The sequence continues at coordinate 165,849,891 of NC_037671.1, forward strand.
TGTTCTTCCATTTGTTTGTGTCCTCTTTCATTTCACTGAGCAGTGGTTTGTAGTTCTCCTTGAAGAGGTCTTTACATCCCTTGTAAGTTGGATTCCTAGGTATTTTATTCTCTTTGAAGCAATTATGAATGGAAGTTCATTCCTGATTTGGCTCTCTGTTTGTCTGTTACTGGTGTATAAGAATGCTTGTGATTTTTGCACATTAATTTTGTATCTTGAGACTTTGCTGAAGTTTCTTATCAGCTTAAGGAGATTTTGGGCTGAGACGATGGGGTTTTCTAAATATACAATCATGTCATCTGCAAAGAGGGACAATTTGACTTCTTCTTTTCCTAACTGAATACCCTTGATTTCTTTCTCTTGCCTGATTGCCCTAGCCAGAACTTCCAACACTATGTTGAATAGGAGTGGTGAGAGAGGGCATCCCTGTCTTGTGCCAGTTTTCAAAGGGAATTTTTCCAGTTTTTGCCCATTCAGTATGATATTGGCTGTGGGTTTGTCATAAATAGCTCTTATTATTTTGAGGTACATTCCATCAATACCAAATTTATTGAGCGTTTTTAGCATGAAGGGCTGTTGAATTTTGTCAAAAGCCTTTTCTGCATCTATTGAGATAATCATGTGGTTCTTGTCTTTGGTTCTGTTTATATGCTGGATTATGTTTCTGGATTTGCGAATGTTGAACCAGCCTTGCAACCCAGGGATGAAGCCCACTTGATCATGGTGGATCAGCTTTTTGATGTGTTGCTGAATCCGGTTTGCCAGTATTTTATTGAGGATTTTTGCATCGATGTTCATCAGGGATATTGGTCTAAAATTCTCTTTTTTTGTTGTGTCTCTGCCAGGCTTTGGTATCAGGATGATGTTGGCCTCATAAAATGAGTTAGGGAGGATTCCCTCTTTTTCTATTGATTGGAATAGTTTCAGAAGGAATGGTACCAACTCCTCCTTGTACCTCTGGTAGAATTCAGCTGTGAATCCATCTGGTCCTGGACTTTTTTTGGTTGGTAGGCTATTAATTATTGCCTCAATTTCAGAGCCTGCTATTGGTCTATTCAGGGATTCAACTTCTTCCTGGTTTAGTCTTGGAAGAGTGTAAGTGTCCAGGAAATTATCCATTTCTTCTAGATTTTCCAGTTTATTTGTGTAGAGGTGTTTATAGTATTCTCTGATGGTAGTTTGTATTTCTCTGGGGTCGGTGGTGATATCCCCTTTATCATTTTTAATTGCATCGATTTGATTCTTCTCTCTTTTCTTCTTTATTAGTCTTGCTAGAGGTCTGTCAATTTTGTTGATCTTTTCAAAAAACCAACTCCTGGATTCATTGATTTTTTGGAGGGTTTTTTGTGTCTCTATCTCCTTCAGTTCTGCTCTGATCTTAGTTATTTCTTGCCTTCTGCTAGCTTTCGAATGTGTTTGCTCTTGCTTCTCTAGTTCTTTTAATTGCGATGTTAGAGTGTCAATTTTAGATCTTTCCTGCTTTCTCTTGTGGGCATTTAGTGCTATAAATTTCCCTCTACACACTGCTTTAAATGTGTCCCAGAGATTCTGGTATGTTGTATCTTTGTTCTCATTGGTTTCAAAGAACATCTTTATTTCTGCCTTCATTTCGTTATGTACCCAGTAGTCATTCAGGAGCAGGTTGTTCAGTTTCCATGTAGTTGAGCGGTTTTGATTGAGTTTCTTAGTCCTGAGTTCTAGTTTGATTGCACTGTGGTCTGAGAGACAGTTTGTTATAGTTTCTGTTCTTGTACATTTGCTGAGGAGTGCTTTACTTCCAATTATGTGGTCAATTTTGGAATAAGTACGATGTGGTGCTGAGAAGAATGTATATTCTGTTGATTTCGGGTGGAGAGTTCTATAGATGTCTATTAGGTCTGCTTGCTGCAGAGATGAGTTCAATTCCTGGATATCCTTGTTAACTTTCTGTCTCGTTGATCTGTCTAATGTTGACAGTGGAGTGTTGAAGTCTCCCATTATTATTGTATGGGAGGCTAAGTCTCTTTGTAAGTCTCCAAGGACTTGCTTTATGAATCTGGGTGCTCCTGTATTGGGTGCATATATATTTAGGATAGTTAGCTCTTCCTGGTGAATTGATCCCTTTACCATTATGTAATGGCCTTCTTTGTCTCTTTTGATCTTTGATGGTTTAAAGTCTATTTTATCAGAGACTAGTATTGCAACCCCTGCTTTCTTTTATTCTCCATTTGCTTGGTAAATCTTCCTCCATCCCTTTATTTTGAGCCTATGTATGTCTCTGCGTGTGAGATGGGTCCCCTGAATACAGGAGACTGATGGGTCTTGACTCTTTATCCAGTTTGCCAGTCTGTGTCTTTTAATTGGAGCATTTAGTCCATTTACATTTAAGGTTAAGATTGTTATGTGTGAACTTGATCCTGCCATTATGATATTAACTGGTTATTTTGCTTGTTAGTTGATGCAGTTTCTTCCTAGCCTCGATGGTCTTTACATTTTGGCATGTTTTTGCAATGGCTGGTACCGGTTGTTCCTTTCCATGTTGAGTGCTTCCTTCAGGGTCTCTTGTAAGGCAGGCCTAGTGGTGACAAAATCTCTAAGCATTTGCTTATCTGTAAAGGATTTTATTTCTCCTTCACTTATGAAACTTAGTTTGGCTGGATATGAAATTCTGGGTTTAAAATTCTTTTCTTTAAGAATGTTGAATATTGGCCCCCACTCTCTTCTGGCTTGGAGAGTTTCTGCCGAGAGATCTGCTGTTAGTCTGATGGGCTTCCCTTTGTGGGTAACCCGACCTTTCTCTCTGGCTGCCCTTAAGATTTTTTCCTTCATTTCAACTTTGGTGAATCTGGCAATTATGTGTCTTGGAGTTGCTCTTCTCGAGGAGTATCTTTGTGGCGTTCTCTGTATTTCCTGGATTTGAATGTTGGCCTGCCCTACTAGGTTGGGGAAGTTCTCCTGGATGATATCCTGAAGAGTGTTTTCCAACTTGGTTCCATTTGAATTCCTCCTTCAGCTCTGAGAAGTTTGATGGACTGAAGCCTTCTTCTCTCATCTCGTCAAAGTCATTCTCCATCCAGCTTTGATCCGTTGCTGGCGATGAGCTGCGCTCCTTTGCCGGGGGAGATGCGCTCTTATTTTTTGAATTTCCAGCTTTTCTGCCCTGCTTTTTCCCCATCTTTGTGGTTTTATCTGCCTCTGGTCTTTGATGATGGTGACGTACTGATGGGGTTTTGGTGTAGGTGTCCTTCCTGTTTGATAGTTTTCCTTCTAACAGTCAAGACCCTCAGCTGTGGGTGTGTTGGAGATTGCTTGAGGTCCACTCCAGACCCTGTTTGCCTGGGTATCAGCAGCAGAGGCTGCAGAAGATAGAATATTTCTGAACAGCGAGTGTACCTGTCTGATTCTTGCTTTGGAGGCTTCCTCTCGGGGGTGTACTCCACCCTGTGAGGTGTGGGGTGTCAGACTGCCCCTAGTGGGGGATGTCTCCCAGTTAGGCTACTCAGGGGTCAAGGACCCACTTGAGCAGGCAGTCTGTCCCTTCCTCAGATCTCAACCTCCGTGTTGGGAGATCCACTGCTCTCTTCAAAGCTGTCAGACAGAGTCGTTTGTGTCTGCAGAGGTTTCTGCTGCTTTTGTTGTTATCTGTGCCCTGTCCCCAGATGTGGAGTCTACAGAGACAGGCAGGTTTCCTTGAGCTGCTGTGAGCTCCACCCAGTTCGAGCTTCCCAGAGGCTTTGTTTACCTACTTAAGCCTCAGCAATGGTGGGCGCCCCTCCCCCAGCCTCCCTGCTGCCTTGCCGGTAGATCACAGACTGCTGTGCTAGCAATGAGGGAGGCTCCGTGGGCGTGGGACCCTCCCGGCCAGGTGTGGGATATTATCTCCAGGTGTGTCTGTTTGCTTAAAGCGCAGTATTGGGGTGGGAGTGACCCGATTTTCCAGGTGTTGTGTGTCTCAGTTCCCCTGGCTAGGAAAAGGGATTCCCTTTCCCCTTGCGCTTCCAAGGTGAGTGGATGCCTCGCCCTGCTCCAGCTCTCGCTGGTCGGGCTGCAGCAGCTGATCAGCACCGATTGTCCGGCACTCCCTAGTGAGATGAACCCGGTACCTCAGTTGAAAATGCAGAAATCACCGGTCTTCTGTGTCACTCGCGCTGGGAGTTGGAGACTGGAGCTGTTCCTATGACGTCTGGCTAATTTTTGAGGGTTTTTTTTTTTCTTTTCTTTGTAGAGACACACCATGTTGTTTAGGCTGGTCTTGAACTGTAGGGCTCAAGTGATCTGCCTTCCTCAGCCTCCCAAAGTGCTGAGATTACAGGCATTAGCAACCACACCCAGCCCTTACTGTGGTTTAAATTTGCATTTCCCTAATTCTTATGACTTGAGCATCTTTTAATGTATTAGCCCTTTATATATCTTTCATGAAATAACTATTGAAATATTTTTCTATTCTTAATTGGGTTATTTGCCTTCGGATTATTGATTAGGAAGAATATTTTATGTATTCTGGTGACAAGTCCTTTATAATATGATTTGTCAGCATTTGTTATCATTCTATGGCCTATATTTTCATTTTCTTATCTATGTCCTTTGATGTGCAAATATTTTTAATTTTGATGAAATCCAATTTATCAGCTTTTCCTCTTACGTATTAAGCTTTTGGTACTGCAACTAAGAAATATTTTCCTAACTGGAAGTCACAAAGATTTTCTCTTATTTTATTCTAAAACTTTCATAGTTTTATGTGTAGGTCTATAATCCATTTCAAATTAACTTTTCTGTGTAGTATAAGTTAGGGGTTGAAATTCCCCCTTTTGCAAGTGATTTTCCGGTTGCTTTGATACCATTTTATGAACATACTATTTTTTCCCCAATAAGTTGTCTTTGCATCTCTGTTGAAAATCAATGGACTATAAATGTAAGGGTTTATATCAGGATTCTCAATCTTGTTTCATTGATCTATATCTGTCTTGACATGTGTACCAAGCTATCTTGATTGCTATAGATTTATAGTAAGTTTTGAAATTAGGATGTAGAAGTCAGTCAAATAACATTGTTCTTCACTTTCAAGATTGTTTTGGCTACTCTATGCCTGCTAAAGTAAGACAGAGATTATATTGAATCCTTAGATACATTTGGGAAGAAGTTGTTATTTTGTACTTAAAGAGTAATTGTGTCCATTCACTTATGGTTCCTTGTAAACTACTGATATCTGAGTTAACATATATTAAATTCTTAGAAGGTAATGCTCATTCCAGAAACTGGATACCGATAGCTTCTGATACTTCCTAGAGTGAAGCATATTGCTTCCTGCTTTACAGAATTTGTCAATTTTTTTCTCCGAGTTTATTCATAACTTCCCTGAAGACTGCATAACCTCCTTCATACATCCAGAGGGAGACAGCTTGATACTATCCACCATATTTTGAAATTAAGGTACCATTGCTAACTCTCTATGATGATTTTCAAATATAATTTAAAATACTAAGATGCTTCCTGGCAACTAAAAAGATTTTATTTTCCTTTTCTTTGTTTTCTGTTTAAAAATCATATAATCGGAGACACGTGAAGGTCGGCGAGTTGGTGCGGAGTTCGTCTCTGCAAGCCTGGTCGCCCTGGGGTGGATTCCTCCTCTTCTTCCTCCGCGGCGGGTTTGGGTGCAGTGGACCCGCAGTTGCAGCATTTCATCGAGGTAGAAACTCAAAAGCAGCGCTTCCAGCACCTGGTGCACCAGATGACTGAACTTTGTTGGGAGAAGTTCATGGACAAGCCTCGGCCAAAGTTGGACAGTCGGGCTGAGGCCTGGTTTGTGAACTGCGTTGAGTGCTTCATTGATACAAGCCAGTTCATCTTGAATCGACTGGAACAGACCCAGAAATCCAAGCCAGTTTTCTCAGAAAGCCTTTCTGACTGATCTCAGCATTACCTCTTTGGCAAAGGAAGGTAGTTCAAGAAATGAAGAGCTGTTGATGGGATGATTGACGAAACGGCTATGAGAGGATTGGCTCCCATCTTTTGTTACTCTTGGGACATCCTGTCATCTGAGAATGAACAAAGACCAATTTTTTTGTGTGTGAAGCTTGAGGGTCATATGTTTGCTTGTATTTTTTAATGCTAATCTTGTGAAAATAATTGACAGGTGAATGGAAAACTCTATTTAGATGCATATTACTGTACATGGGACTATGCTTTTCTCAAAGCCCCATTAACTGCTTCCTATAATTTTGATAGTGGGACCACATACGTAAAAATCTCTCATTTGTGTGGAGTCATTTCTGATTTCAGGGAAGATCCTTGTGTTTATCAGAAAGGGCAGAAGTGGGGGAAGAATAATTTGGTGTCCTTATCTAGTGTTTGATTATCAGTGCTGGAGAAAAAGATCTGTAAGAGTGTTTATACAGTACACTTCAGTTTTCTTGATGATCTCCCTTTCCTATATGATGATTTGCTTAAATATCCATATTAAGTATAGTCTCAAGGTAGGATAGGTAGCCTAAGAGTCTAGAGGCCTTTACTTATAAAGGAATCTAGCCAGTGAACATAATTCTTATTACTAGACTGCCACAAGGAAGAAGTTAACTTACCCTGTATATCAGGGTACAAAAAATTCAGTGATGTGCCTAAATAAGTTATAAAGATTTAGGCCAATCAGAAGCTAACAGCAGTTTCAGGTAGAGGTGCACGCCTAATGTTAATTAGTGTAGATTCCATTTATTGCATTTTTTTGATCACTGAAATAAAAGCTATATAAGATTCAAAAAAAATCACATAATCATATGTCTCATAATAAAGTTTTGCTCAATGATTAACTGCATATATGACCATGGTCCAATAAGATTATATGTTTAGATACATACATACTTAACATTGTGTTACAGTTGCCTACAGTCTTCAGCACAATAAAATGCTATGCAGGCTTATAGCCAGGGAGCAATAGCCTAGGCTACCATATAGCCTAGGTATGTAGTAAGCTAGATGGTAGGCTATATACCATATAGGTTTTGTAATTATACTCATTGATGCTCATACATTGAATAAATTACCTAAGGATGCATTTATTAGTATGCATCCCTGTCGTTAAGTAATGCATGACTGTATTTAAGCAACTAGTTTTTTTTTAATATGATTGCTTCTTTTTAAATATCTCTTCTTCCTCAGCGATGACTATTTTCCATAAGAAACAATCTGTTTAAACATTCAGTCAGTGAAATCTCTCCTACCTCCAAATAATTTGTATGTTTAATACATAAAAGGATGAACCAACACAAATAATTTTGTTTTTACAGAGTCAAAGATCAAGATGGAAAAAAGACATTATTCATTTTATCTTTCTGTTTAAAGACCAAAACAGTATAGAGAGCTAAGGATTCTTTTAGTTTTGAAAGACATCCAGAAAAGAAAATATTATTACTTTGTTAAAAATAAAAGGATAAAAAATATTTTTCATTAAAATAATGTGGGATTTTAGCAGTTTTATTTCTATATTGAGCACTATTTTTAAACTGTATTTAGTAGCATACATGTGGGCCAGCACAAATTTTCTCCCTCCACCTAAAAAAAAAGAAATGACCAAAATCATACAATTTTAAAAAACACAACAAAACTATTCATCTGTTCCAGGATCAAAAAGGCTTTTACTAGATAGGCAATAGAGAAGCTCTGTTTTCTAACAATTATATTTTTCCAACCATGTAGATGAAGTAATAGGGAAGATGCTATTTCAATTTCTCCATCTCCTTTGGAAGTGGTTCTTGAGTAAGAAAAAATAAATAAATAAAGGAGTAGTACAGATAATTTACTGCCTGCAAATTTTTTCCTGAGGAATATCAGACATTCCTCTCCATTTCCTGAGTGATTTCACATAAATTTGAGAGTTAATAAAGAAACACAATAGAATGTGGGTTAGCCAGGTTCTTCTAGAAAGTTTTCTCTTCTAGTTGTACTACTTGAGACGTAGTTTAATAAAGTTTATTCCAAACTACAAAATTTTCAATCACCTATAGAAATTCCTATTTTTAGCTAAATAATGATTTAGATGGTGAGAAATCGAATTCAAACTGCTTTTTCTAAGTTAATAATATACAGAGAATAGTAAAAATAATCATTATAATCACTGATTATTTTTATAAGTATATATGTATTTTATAAATATTGGAGGGCTGTGGTTTATAGTCAGAAACGTGACTGAAGATGTGATTTTGGTTCATATGATTTGGTTCATGGAGGTGTTTATTTATCCATTGTCTATGGTCAAAGTCTGGCTCTAGCACATCAAAATGTACCATTTGAAATGTCCACATCCATTGCAGAACAGAATAGTAGGAGATTCAAACCTTACTTAGATTCTACATTATATCTATCGTATTTCTTACTAAAAGTTGCTTTATAGGACATCCAAGTATGAATGACCTGTATAATGCATATCACAGGAAGGAATAATCTCATAGGCAATGTTTATACAATTTATAGTAATATTTCAACCAATAGACCCCTCTGAGTATGTTGGTATAATTTGGCTGTTACAGCGTAGCCAGCTTTTTTCTCTTCAATACTTTATTTGTTAGAACTTTAACTACTGTACTTATAAAAGTCATACCCTTTCTCCCCTCAAAACGTGCCCTTTTTATCTATTTTAGGATTCTTTACACAAGAGAGCAAGAAAATGTAAATTGCAAAATAGTATCTCTTCTCCTTAGAAGAATTAGGTCCTTGGCAAAAATAAATAAATAAAATAATAAAATTCTCAAATTTAAAACATTTTAATACCTGCTTGACAGTATTGGGAAATTTTCTTAACCTAAAACACACACACACACACACACACACACACACACAAGAAATTCAAGTTGGAATAAATGTAAAGAAAAGTTACAAACTCTGCTCTGTATCATTATAAGCAATATTAACTTTGTTATTGGATAAAGGATTTTGACAAATTAGGAGGAAATTTTAAATATTTTGTCCTTCTATTTTGGCATGTCTCTGAAAATAAGGTCATATTTTGAACAACAATCATCTTGGCCAACTATTACTCATAGAGGGAGTATTCGCAATGGGAAAATGTACAGGCTTGATTGAGATTCAGATTAGGGAAAGTGAAGAAATCCTTATACAACATTACATGATTTTGGCACCAAAATCTTATCCTTCCATCTAAACTTTTGAAATTTAGTGAGGTTTAAAAGTACAAACACCATATCTTTTCAAGATCAATGTCATCTAGGGCGTTGTAGCTCTAGACTAAATTACTTAAGTTTGGAAAGACATAATGCAGGGGGAAGCAGATAGGGCTAGTTCAAACTCTATGCATAGAGTTGGGTTTCTAAATGGTGGTGGAGACTGGAAGATGAGAGGAGTTAAATTAGTCATTTGAGTCACTTTGGTGGAGAAGGAAGGAATTCAGAGTGGCGGAACCAGATTAAGGTTGAGAATATTTACACAAATTGAGTCCATTGTAAAAAGTTGGACTTTATAAAGATATCTCCTTTTGATCTAGAAAATGTGATATTTTACATGTGTATTTAAGTTTGTCTCCATGTGTTTTACGTAGTTTAGGCTGCTATTACAAAATACCATAGACTGGGTGGCTTATAAAAAGCAAAAATTTATTTCTCACAGTTCTGAGGGCTAGATGTCAGAAATCAGGGTGTCAGTATGGTTAAGTTCTGGTAAAGACTCTCTTCCAGATTACAGACTGCTATCTTGTTATATCTTCACAGGACAGAAAAAGGGTAAGAGGCTCAATAAGTTTTCTTTGAGAAGGGCACTAATATCATTCTTTGAGAAGGGCTCCACCCTCATGACCTAATTACCTCCCAAAGGCCTCACGCTCTCCTACTGTAACACTGAGCGTCAGGGTTTCAACATATGAATTTTGAAGGACATGAACATTCATACCATAACACCCTGTTTTAGTCCCACAGTAGAGTAAAGAGTATCATATATGCTAGTATTGTCTTGTGTTCTGGTCTTTATTAAATTTAAATAATTGAGGTAAGTAACCTGACCCATATCTTCTTCTGATGGCATCTGTGGAAAGGGAGCATCTCCTTTCAGGTGACATATCTAGAAGTTCTAGGTGGTGATTAGAGCAAAATGAGTAGAGATCCTTAGGATTCCCGACAGAAATGATTATTTAGTAGTCATTACATTTGATATTCTTGTATGTCACCGGGGTGTGTATGGAAAGAATAAAGTATGTGTTCAGCTCTAGGTTGAAAACAAGTTTCTTATACGGTGTTTAAAATCCTATACTTTAAGTAAAATTACTCCCATTTTATATCTAAACAAGTGAGTTTCACCAACTTAAGAAACTAAGATACAACTGTAAAAGTTGCTGTCAGAACTCAAAACCTCTTTGAATATTAACTTTGTTCTCAAAGCTATATTTCCATAACTGTAATAATGGCCATTTGTCTTTAGAGGCTGAATTCACTTAACATATTTTGTTTAGTTTGCTAATTTTGTTAAAATAAAAGTAAAACCATGTTATTAAACATAATATTTTAAAATTTAAGAAAACAGAATGTGGTAACACAGAAACTGGTGGATATTACACTTCTATACGTGGGGATAAAATTTCAGTCATTGTGGTAGATGCAGGCATCTGCTAACCAGATCATCTGTAAAAAAGGACCTGCTGCCCCAGCTGCAGGGAGTGCTGTCAGGCTTTGGCTATTATCACCTTGAAGAATTGTCTCAGCTTCACAGAGCTACCTTGCCTACATCCATGCCCTTCCGGGGAAGCTCACTTCTGGTGACCAATTCAGGTGTGGATTTGAAGGCCCAGTTACTTTGGCTTGACCTGGGACAACTCTGAAGGCCACTTTAGTTTCTGTTCTTCTCATGGAGTTGACAGAGGCTTTCAGACCACTTTACAAACTAACTTCTCTTTCCTCTCACTCCTGCTTCTTTTTCTTTCATACCAAAGGTGTTGATCATAATGGCCTCCTTCAAAAATATCCTGAACACTAAATTTGGCCTCCAGACTGTTTCCAAACAGTGACAGTTTCTGTTTGGATTATCTCCAGAAAGCAGATGAAAAGATGTTGTTTTGGAGCTGGATCAGCAGGCCCGTGGCTGGCAATGAGGCCCTCACTATGGTGGTAGGTCAAACACAGTTACCCTTGGCATAAGGTATTTCTACAATTGTTCAAATTTTAATGGTTAATTAGGATTATATAATGGTGGAAAAATAGCTATCTCACTAGATAATTCACATATTTGAAAAATGTGGAGAAAATAGAAATTATAAGAACAATGGAACTTGTTGGCTGTTGCCAATATTGCTAAACTAAACTGAAGATCTGGAAAAAATAATGAAATTTTGAGATGAGTCAGAGGTGGCTGACAGTCAGAATGTAATATATTTCCCCTGCTTGAAAACAACTGGAATCCCTACATATGCATCTATGTATCTATGAATCTCTCCAAATCTGTCTCCACCTTCTCTCTTGGTTACTAGATCTATACTTAGGGTTAAATTGTACCAAAACTCAGCTGGAGATATTCAGGGCCTGAGAAGAAAGGAAAGGGAATATACCACTATGAAGCTGCTTGACATTAAAGTATGCCCCAGCAGTAGTTAAGGGAGAATATCTGGGGGACTGCCTTCTAAAAGGATTTGAAAAAGAGAGACCACAACATGAATTTGGAAAGGGCATGTTTACCAATTTAGATTGATTCTTTTGAGATTCAGGATTCATCACCTAAAAACAACCCAATCCCAGAAAAAAAGTAAAGTCATTGTTAGTAGGTCTGATAAATATCTACAAATGATGATTTACGCTCAATGAAGGCATATTGCTTCCAATGTCATGTTAGTTGATAAAGGAAGGGATTAAAAGACTCGGAGGAGTTATTATGCAAGAGGTATACACTATAAGGCTGGAACCGTCAGATGTTCTATGTGAAGGCCTAGTGGTACATCATATAATGAAATCACATAAAATACACTGGTGAGAAGAAGCACTACTCCTAGAATTTCATCATTCCTAAGGCGAATTCCTTCAGTAGGTCCATGCTGATAGTAGGAGAGACTCTTACAGACCTAGCCTTGTAGTTTACAATGGGGATAATATGCTCATAAAATACGAAAGGCAAGGTGGGTAACACTTAACTGTCAGAGGTTAGAAGATAGACAGAAGCAAAGTTAGTGTGGCAGCCAGGGTAGGCTGACCTACAAGTATTTATGAAGATACATTTATGAGGATGCTTGATAGAATACAGGATCCCTATGGCTAAATTAGATTGACAGCCAATAAGCACCCTACTCAACATATATTAATAAATAGATCATGATTGGATGATCAGGAGGCCAATGGCTGTTGCCTCAATAAAATAGGATCTCCTGCCTTATGTCCACGTCTTAGCCAATTTTTGAACTTGGAACTTATTGATTTCATCAGAGGCCAGGTCCCCAAAAGGGAGGACCCTATAACACCCTGGCATTTGTACATGGTCATAATACCTGTAGTCCTTTGCCAAAACATGGTCATTTACTCAGATGACTGAACACTGGGGAAAGAGAGATATCCAAACAGTTGAACTGTTGAACACAGAGCTGAGGATGATACATAGTTACACAGTTGACAACTGTACATGGAAATGAAGAGCTTCATTATGTTCCCTCCGTTAGTTTAGGAGGCCAAGCAATAAATGGAGTCCTGGCTAAGGTCCAGATCACAGTGAGTTTTATGTGTCCATAGACCCAGTCAGTAATTGTCACTGTAGCTCCAGAATTTATAATCAAAATATGCATACTTGGTAGTTAGTATGAGCCCCATATTCATTTATGACTGTGAGTAAAGAGAAGTTGAAGTTGAAAGTACTTCTGACACATACACACATAACCAAGTTAGTAAATAAAAAACAATATTATATCCACTCTCACATCAAGAAACTGTAGTCTTATGAAAACTACAAAGGCATACATGGAGTACCAGTTTGTTGGAAATACCTTACAATAACAAGACACTGTCTTCTAAGACATAGTATCTACCTAAATCAAAGATATTGATGTGGTTGTTTTCTCATAAGTAAAATATACAGGGAGTTAAGCATTGGAAATAGGAGTAGCCTATTGCCATCATTCCAGTGCCTTATCTGTAAACTATTTTCCCCTGTCTCCACAATTCTATGTTCTACATGGTTAAAGTTCCTAGTTCCCTGTGGGGGAACACTTCTACCAGGGAACACAAAAATGTCCCATTGAATTTTATGCCTTGGCTATTGCCTGGGAGCTTTGGGTTTCTCCTGCTGAGGGATCAAATGTAAGTTAAGGAATAACCATCTTGGCAGTGGTAATTGACTTTGATCATCATAAGAATGTTACAGCACTGTTACACAATGGGGCAGGCAGGAATATGTTTGGCAAACAGATCATCCATGCCACTAAAACCAGTAGAACTATTATCTGAGGATGAAAGGACTCTAGAATGAATAATGGAGAAGAGAGATAATAAGTATTAGTTGTACCAAGAGCAGCTGTAGGAACGGAGGCTATAATTTGTCCCATTTATCTTTCCATTCTAGGTTTTCCCCAGACTGAAAGGCCCACATGAACTACAGGAAAAGCTGTCCACTAAACATCTGTGAAAAAATGAATCTGATTGTAATACAAGGGATGAACTATGGTAGATCCAAATGCATCCCTCAAACACATCCCCAGGTAAGCACTTATGGTGCCATCTGTTGGGAGCGCTCTCAGTAGACAGACTTCATCTCTGAGTTCCTCAGGGATTTCCACAACTGCATAGATTTGTCTTGCCTAAGGTCATGCCCTTCTTGGGGCAGCCTATATCTAATGCCTGCTTCAGGTAAGGGTTATTCAAAAATCTGGTTATTTGCGCTCAGTGTAAGACCATTCTGTGGGATCCCTTACTTCCAGAGCTCTCCATGAATTTGGCTGAAGCCGTCAGGCCTATTCTGTAGTGCAACCTTATCTCTCTTTCCAACCATGCTTCCTCCCTTTCTTTCCATAGGTTTTGATGTCATGGCTATTGCTCAATATTCATTCTGAACATTGCATTTTGTTTCAGGGTCTGCTTCCTGGAAAGCCCAACCTGTGACTGTCATTTAAAAAATGTTCTGGTTTTTTTTTTTTTCAGTTGCATTTTTTTTAATTTACAAAAAAAATCTAAAATCAAATTAACATCCCAGATTAGGTGAATATTTGTGTTGTTTGAACAGATATTTTCAGATGTATTTTCAGATGCCTACTCTGTGCCAGAAAAAAGTGAACTCTGCAGGGAAGATGACAGATAAGATCTTTTCCTTAGCTTAGCTTAGAGTCTAGTGGAATAGAAATAAACTAAACAATAATCACAGAAATAATTATAATTATGGTAAAAGTGAAAGAGGAAAAACTGTAGAGTATCTCTCTCTTAATTCAAAATGAGTTAAGGTTAGATTCTTAAAATAGTAACATTATTAAAAAGAATAATTACTGGAAGGAAAAAAATTAATCGAGGGACAGAGTCGACAAACACGGAACGTAGAAAAAGTCTGATAAAAACAACAACAGTAATTACAGCCACAACCAACAAAAATTTATGATATCACCAAAGGAGAAGACAGTTTTTAAAAGCTGTCTTCCATCTGTTCCTACCATAAAGTAGAACTTAGCACAAGAGAAATAAAAAAGATTCCAGTTCAGTTCACTTGTGAAAACTTCCAAGCAATGTTGATTTGTCATGCTGCAAACATAAAAGTAAACATTCTTTTTAACTTTTTTTGTTTCTCACTCCATTCTTACTGATTTCTCCTGAGAGCATTTTTCTTGCACAGTCTGAGGCTTGTTTTTGTGGTTTTATGTTCAATCCCTGGTTACCCACATGAAGGCAATACCTTTTTATGCCAGTGAAAATATCAGCCACATCATTTGTGGGGCTTTGCATGGACTACATTTGGAAAGTGAGAGGAAAATGTGCCAGAGAAGATAAAACGCAAATAAAGCAAATCTGCGGTAACAAAACATTTGCATAAAAGATCCCCTCATTTTATCTGTCACATAAAAAGTGGCTCTGTATGAACAAATGATATAAAAGTGAAAAAAAAATGATGTAACAGTGAAAAAAGAAAAAGAACAATGTTTTCATCAAATTCAGTTATTTTTCCATTTAATTTAAAAGGATATTAATTTTTGGTAGAATGTCAGGATTCTCCATGACCGCTCAACTGAGTTGAAAAAAAGGTAAATAGCAAATGGACAAAACTCTGTTCAATTTATATTAAATATAATAAAGCATTTTATACTATTCTTATATTAAATGAAACAAGAATATTTTAAAATTTTTAAATATTTGGAGAAATTTTAATACACTAAAATAAGGCTTTTGTACTTTGAGTTATTCAGTATCAACATTTCTCACAAATCACAGTTTTACTTGTTGAATATCTCTTGGGTACCATTTAAAAATACTGATGCCAAAAATATGAGTGTTTCCACTGGAAAGGAAATTCAAAGCACTCAATGAATTGTAGGGAACACTTTGAATTTTGGATTGACACTCTTGACAATTTCATGACTCCTGTTTTTTTCCATTGTTTCTGGCAATGTAATTATCTTACTATTATTTTTAGTCCAAGTCTCCTGTCAAAACTAGTCCTATAAAATGTCTACTGGCAAGTCTGAGTCTATTTGCTTTCTGTCCAGCCCAATTTGCTTCCCCCCTCCACACCACAGCAATTGCTTTAAATGATCTAGCCAACTGTAATAAACTGTTCTTTTTCTTTGCAGGCTGCTACAAGCTATTCCTATTTACAGTACCCATTCTTGAAAACTACTCAGTGGTTTTGGGATCCTGCTTTGGTTTCAACAAAACTCTATGTTTCTGTTTCTCATTATTGTATTTTCATGTCTAGATTACTCAAGGGTTCAAACTGAATTATTACTTCAGTTTCAAAGACCAATTTCTTTTCTTTTCTTTTTTTACTAAATTGTGATGTTGGGGCAAAGAAAGGCTTTTATAAAAAATGATTTGGGAGAAGTGAGAAAGATAAATTTTTATTTTATACATTTTAAAATAAAGTATATATATTGACTATTATAATATTAGCATTATAAAAGTAATACATTATATTATTAGTGTCATAAACATGAACATATTATGATTAGTACAATAATGTAGATTTATAAAATTTAAGGTAGAGACTCCAGACAAGAAATGCTTATTAGCTTTGTTTGTAGAATTTATAAAGAACTGAACCATTTATAGAAAGAATTGAGGCCGTGCATGGTGGCTCACACCTGTAATCCCAGCAGTTTAAGAGGCCAAGGCAGGCGGATCACGAGGTTAGGAGTTTGAGACCAGCCTGGCAAACATAGTGAAACCCCGTCTCTACTAAAAATACAAAAAATTAGCCGGGCATGCTGGTGGGAGCCTGTAATCCCAGCTACTCGGGAGGCTGAGACAGCAGAATCGCTTGACCCCAGGAGGCAGAAGTTGCAGTGAGATGAGATGGTGCCACTGCACTTCAGCCTGGGTGACAGGGCGAGACTTTGTCTCAAAAACAAATAATAATAATTAATTAAATAAATAAAAAATAAGAAATGGTTCATTCAGCAGGATGTTTAGGTTATTTATTATTATTATTATTATTATTATTATTTATCATTACTATTTTAGAGACAGGCCCTTACTATGTTGCTCAGGCTGTACTCAAACTCCTGGACTTAAGCCATCCTCCCTCTCAGCCTCCCAAGTAGCTGGGATTGCAGGTTGCTGTGAGCTGAGATTGTGCCACTCTACTCAAGCCTGGGAGACAAAGCCAGACTCCGTTTCAAAAAAAAGACAAAGCACTCAATAATTACCTTTTACTAGTTATCATCTCATAATTTTTGAGATAAACTTTTAAAAAGATAATGTGTTTTTTTAAAAATAAGTATCTGTTTAGAAAAATCAATTATAAATAGTCAGTTTATTTCCTGAAATACCTGGAAGAAGAATTTATACTCTTATAAATTAGAAATTTCCTCAACATAGTGTAATGGAATCTTATTTAGAAAGTAAAATCAAGTAAGCGAGTTTAACATCAGTTTTGTTGTGAATACAATTATTTGGAAGGAGCATAAATAATAGTTAAGAATAAAAATAAATTAGATGTATTTCACGAGGGCTGGTATTTCATGAAATAATATTATACAAACTATAATTCTAATAGCAGTAGCCTCATCAGTAATATTATAATATGAAGAATATTAATCAGGAAATTGTATAAAATTTAAATAGAAATTAAACCAAAATTAAAGGAAGAAACATCCTATGAAAATCTTTGGAAAGAACATGATTTTCAATACTGGATAGTTTTCTAGATTCTCTGCTCTTTTTCTCTTCTCTTACAGCAGAATACTGTCAAATCTAAAGAAATAGTACCTAAAATAGCAAAGCAGATCCATGTTTCATATATTATATCACATCCAAAATCACACAGCACAGTTTTACAAGCAGAGCTAGGTTTTATTAGGTGGTAAAAATCTCATCTGTAGTGTTTAAAGCCACCTACCACATTTGGTAGTTGGCAGTTCTGATATTCTGCAGCAAAAAACAATCAATATATATGAAACAGTTACAAGAAACATCAAATATTTACTAAATATTCACCAAAGCTGAAAATAATTATCCCTTCTCTCAAGGCCACAGCCTATACTAATTTTCATAGCATTCCATTATAATTTGTCCTACTGTGGTTTGTTTGTTATCTTTGCACACTGTATTAGTCCGCTTTCACACTGCTATGAAGAAATACCTGAGACTTGGTAATTTATAAAGAAAAGAGGTTTAATTGACTCACAGTTCTGCATGGCTGGGAGGGCCCCAGGAAACTTACAATCATGCTGGAAGTTGAAAGGGAAGAAAGGCATCTTCTTCACAGGGCAGCTGAAAGGAGAAGTGCTGAGCAAAAGGGGAAAAAACCCTTATAAAAATCATAATATCTCATGAGAAGTCACTCACCTTCATAAGAACAGCATAGGCCAGGCGCGGTGACTCACGCCTGTAATCCCAGCACTTTCGGAGGCCGAGGCAGGTGAATAACGAGGGCAGAGTTTGAGACCAGTCTGGCGAACATAGTGAAACCCCGTCTCTACTAAAAACACAGACACAAAAATGCTGGGCATGGTGGCAGGTGCCTGTAATTCCAGCTACTTGGGAGGCTTAGGCAGGAGAGTGGCGTGAACCCAGGAGGCAGAGGTTGCAGAGAAGAGATTGTGCCACTGCACTCCAGCCTGGACAGGCAACAGTGCAAGACTGCGTCTCAAGAAAAAGAAAGAAAGAAAGAAAGAAAGAAAGAAAGAAAGAAAGAAAGAGAGAAAGAGAGAAAGAGAGAAAGAGAGAAAGAGAGAAAGAGAGAAAGAGAGAAAGAGAGAAAGAGAGAAAGAGAAGAAAGAGAAGAAAGAGAAGAAAGAGAAGAAAGAGAGAAAGAAAGAGAGAAAGAAAGAGAGAAAGAAAGAAAGAAAGAAAGAAAGAAAGAAAGAAAGAAAGAAAGAAAGAAAGAAAGAAAGAAAGAAAGAAAGAAAGAAAGAGAAAGAAAGAAAGAAAGGGAAATAAAAGCATAGGGGTAACCACTCTCATGATTTAATTAGTACCCACCAGCCCCTCCCATGACACATGAGGATTATGGGAACTATAATTCAAGATGATATTTGGGTGGTACACAGCCAAACCATATCACACATAAACATATTTTATATTCCTGTCTAAATTGAGACAAGAGATTACCTTGTACTACTTTATACTCCTCTTAGCTACTATTTCTCTATTCACTGTACATACGTATTTGTTTCACTAATTCATCCTTATTTAGTTTCCTCAAGGAAGCTCAAACAAGATGGGATTTTTCTAATAAATAGTTTGTAAATCAGTGGAAAGAAGTTAGATTGAAAGATTTAAGATCAAGAAGCACTTCCTGGCCAGGCATACTGGCTCCCACCTGTAATCCTAACACTCTGGGAGGCCGAGGCAGGAGGATTGCTTGAGCCCAGGGGATCGAGACCAGATAGGGCAACCTAACAAGACCCTGTCTCTATAAAATAATAAAATAATAAATAAATAATAAAAACAATAAATATTCAGTAACAATAACTATTCAGGAAGGAAGAAGAAGAAAAAAACAAAAGAAACATCAGAAGAACATCTAAGACATGGAGTTTTAAAGAGGACTAATACAGAATGACAGGCCTGTTATTGTTTGCTGTAAGTACTTCAGTTGTTCGGTTAAAAAAGTAAATAAACTCAGTAAGCAAAATCATTTTTATAAAATGCAACATCAACCTTTGTGCCTAGTTCAAAACTTTTAGTTTTTCTTGGAATCTTTCCTGTTGCTAGCATGCCTCATTTCTATATTTGAGGGTTTGATGCATAGCATGGGACTTTTAAATAAAAATGGTTTGAATCCTCTCTTCTTTAGAGAATAGAGTGAAAGGTATTTTTAGTAAAATACACAAATGAAAGAGAGTAGAAATAACTAAGTGTAGGAGATCATGGAGTCCAAAGGCATTCAAAGTTTCTGTTTTCAGCTTATTTCTTTCTTTCTATATATACTATAATGGCTAATGTTGATTGAGTACTTAGTGCTAGGCAGTGTTACATTCATATGACATTTATCACCCCACTCAATCTTCTCAGAACTCTGTAATTTAGATGTTGTTATTACGCTTATTTTATAAATGAAGGAAGAATTGCAGAAATATTCAGCATCTTGCCTCTGGTCCAAGGTGGAGCCAGAACACATGATTTCATGCTAACTAGATCACTGCAAATTCTCTCTAATTATTGTTTGAAATATAAAAATCAATGCAATTAGCTGAGCTCATATTGATTACACCTAAAGTGTATGCTACGTGCCAATGATATATTTTTGGGAGATTTCAGATTAAGAACATGCCAAGAACTCAGGGTACGAATACATTATGTCCTCATTCCCTTCTCCGAAAGTGGAAAGTCAGGAATGGAGGGCACATACACCAGCTGATTTCTACTGTGCCAGAGTTTAGGGAGAGCAAAAAATACTGTCTCTGAAAATAATGTTACAAATGTGAACTCATGAATTCTCAAATTATTAGAATTAATATAAAGATTTTAAAAAGCGTATCTCTACAAGTAGGCCAAAGACAGGATGATAATGGAATGTCATAGCAGATTGAGTAATATCCTCATGAATCACAGTTATTACCACAGCTTAAATGTAATTAAAAATCAGCCTTTCCACCCGACACAAGGGCCTTATCTACAGAACAAAGCAAGTAATATATTTATTTGTCTTGGGCATTCTGTTGAAATTCCTGTAATTGCAACATTTGTGGACTTTCCATGTAACACTTGAGGGATTCCAAAAAATTGTTGTTATACATAGTACTAAAATTTGTGAGTATAAAAGGTGTTCCTATAGAAGTTTTGGAACTCTGTAAAGAAAAAAGAAGTTGGAGAGGAGGAAGGAAGGATTTTCTGAGTTGAAAATAAATCATTGTAATGATGATAAAATTATTCCCATTCTGGCCGGGCGCGGTGGCTCAAGCCTGTAATCCCAGCACTTTGGGAGACCGAGTCGGGCGGATCACGAGGTCGGGAAATCGAGACCATCCTGGCTAACACGGTGAAACCCCGTCTCTACTAAAAATACAAAAAATTAACCGGGCGTGGTGGCGGGCGCCTGTAGTCCCAGCTACTCGGGAGGCTGAGGCAGGAGAATGGCGTGAACCCGGGCGGCGGAGCTTGGAGTGAGCCGAGATCGCGCCACTGCCCTCCAGCCTGGGCGACAGAGCACAACTCTGTCTCAAAAAAAAAAAAAATAAAAATAAATTATTCCCATTCTTCATAACCCTTGGCTACCATAATGATTATTGTTCACCACCTGTTGCCATTGGGAGAATATAAGACAAGTTTTCATACAATCATAAAGATGAGTGTTTGACAAAGAACCTACTCATTTATGCTTATTTGCTTTCTTTTCTTTTAATATGAAAAGAATAATTCTTGTTATTTTTATACATAATTGTTAATAACTTCTGAGGATTATAAGTGACAATTTTAATAAATTTTAGTAGGTGCTTACTCTAACATTCACCATTACCAGATCTTTGAAATGAAGTTATGGGATTTATAGCTACTTCTTTTTGGCTGAGTCTTGAAGTTATAAAAGGATATAGATTTATTTTTGTGCTGGTTTGAACATTGCCAAACTACGAATTATCTACTCTGTGGCTATAATTAGTCAATGATGTAAATTCAACTCGATAATTCTTATTTTTATTAGAATCCGTTAGATTTATATTTTACAAAATGCAATTAAGATATAGCATGAAGTTATTGTGATTAATGAATAAATCTGTAAAATAGACAGAAAAAAGAGGATGGTACTTAAATGTTACTGGTTTGACAGTTTATTTTCAAAATGTATATGAAAAATATAGTCTATGTTTATGAATTAGAATGCATTTATTTGTGATGTAAAACATTGTAGCAAGGTTATGATAAACCTCTGAATAAATTGTGTTATGCTTTAAAATACTAGCATAAATATTAATAGTAAATACATTATTTTTCTAGAATATTGAACTATTATAATTTATATGTTAAACATTAGTTAGGAATATGGAAGCATTATTTAAATACGCTTATTTTAAAAAGATATTAACTTTGAAAGAGCTTGGTACAATGGCTAATACTTTAAAATATATTACTAAATGCCTCCTTTAAATGTATTCTTGTTTGTTTTTAAAAGAGTTAATAATAGATACATGTGGTCAGGCAGCTTATCTAACTCAATTTGATAATTTTAAACTTGTTCAATTATGCTTACAATTTTCTTATTAAATATATATTAGTCATGATGTGATATAAAAATTAGATTTAAAAATATTAAGAAAAATTAAAGCTACATTTACTTGTGTTACTTGTAAAAGATTTTATGTAACTGAAAGCAAATGTATCTTTTTTAAAAGATGAATTTCCCATAGTTATGCATAATTTTATTTTAGGGCCTTATTTCTCTGTTATCGTCCCTTTTATGGTACAAACATACATTTATTTCATGATGAAATAGGAACCATTCATCTAAATGGAATAAATTTCAATATATTGCTATAAATATGAGAAAAAAATATAAGGGGTGGCAAAAAGATCCCAAAGCAAAGCCTTATCAGCTAAAGGAATTGAATGAACAGTCGTATAGTCAGTCAGTGAGGCCCAGGAAAATATGTGCTTCAAATGTGTAAACTGAACATGAGCTATTTCAGCCTTCCCTAAAGCAGTGTGAGAAGAAAAACTGTTCGATTAACTGTTACAGGGGTTTTTGTTTACTTCTTTCTTTCTTGAAATATCTACTAAGGGAACTAAAGATAAAATTTAAAAATCATTTGAAATATTTCAGAACATTATATTTCATTCTTAGTGGTATCTGAAATTGTCGTTAGAAATCATAAAAGATAAAAAAGCAAACCAAACCAATCATAAAACAAAGAAACATAGATATTAACAATGATATTAACCAATATATTGATCACTAGTATTTTTGTGAATATCTGTGACAAATATCTTTGTATTATTATATCTATGTATTACTATGTAGTATTTTTGTGAGTATCTTTGTCACGGATATTCACAAAAATACTAAAGATCAAAACAAAAGAAAAACAAAGCAGCCACAGCATTAGAGGATACTCTGCTTTCTTTTTGGAGGAAAGAACCTTGTTCTTGGAAGCAAAACAAATTTGATTTCTCCATAATCACACAATAATGACCTTTCTGGAAACAAAAAATCAAAGTTCAGTTAAAAAGGGAAATACTACTGCCAAGAAATAATTGTGGTTAAATCTACAATTGTATATTATCCAGTACAGTTCTATTTTTCATATTTTCTAATCTGATTTTTGTAACTCCTTGTGTTGATACACTGAAATCTTGAAACAACATAACTATTTACCACGTTATATATAGCTTCTGGCAAAGATCCATTGCCACAGCACTGACTTTTATTTCCTTTTGCCATGGTAACTTCTCACTGTCTCCCTCTGCTCAGAATGAAGGTGAATAACTTTGATCATTGACTTCCAAATGCAGTCGGAGTGTCGGCAGCAGGTAGACCTGAACAAGCTTCTTTAGGACTGTATGTTGAATTGTGTTCAGCCAAGTTTTGGACAGTTGATAATATATATCCTGCCACATCTCACTGCTCAACCAATTTCTCTTCTTTGGCTGCCACTGCTTATAACTTCCTTTGCCAACGAGTTTCAGAATTGCTCAGTCTCTATGGATAAGAAAAGCACCAACAGTACGTGATAATGGTGATAATGAGCTAAGTCTTTTATATCTAGCTTTGAATTTAACCACCAGGGCCCTTTGAAGAAGATGTAGTGAGCTACATCTTACAAAAGATATGAAATATCATTCCCAAATTGTTATAGCCATAAGGTGATTCAGCTGGAGTTTGAAGTTAAATTGGCCCAACACTAAAGCCCAAAACCATGCCACTATACACATTGTTTGTCAGCAGGTGCCATTGCGTATTTCTCTGCTACATAGTGACTATCTCAATCAGGGGTCAGCAAACATTTTTCTATAAAAGTCTTGATAGTAAGGATTTTAGGCTTTGCAGTCTACCTCTAATTCTGTCATACAATATTCTTATTTTGTTGTTTTATAGAAGCTTTTAATGATGTAAAAATATTCTTAGTTTGAGATCATATAAAAATAGATTATGGGCAAAATTTGCCCAACAAACAGTAGTTTGTCAAACCCTTATCTAGAGGAAGTACACATGTAACGGATCTCTTAGATCTGGCACTCTGCCTACTACCTGCTTGAAAAATGTGACGCTTCCAGAAACTGTGCTTCCCATTCTTCATTTTCAACTGAGGCTCTGGAGAATGGAAAGCACTGTTTCTGAAACATATATACTCTTCTAGTAATCCACAAAAAATTTTTAAAGTGACTCCATTCAATCTGGGTACTCCTTCCTCCTTCTCTTCTATGTGAATTTATGTACTCTTTCCTTCCTCTTGAATTTGTGTTCCTACCAAATAAATTATTTGAGATATGATAAGAATTTGTTTGATCAAATGTATTTTTAATTAAATTATTGTCTTTTTATTATTATGAATATATAATAGTTGTACATATATGGGTACCTGTGTTATTTTGACACAAATAATGTGTAATGATCAAATCAGGGTGACTGGGATATCCATCACCTCAAGCATTGACCATTTCTTTGTGTTAGGAACATTCCAATCCCACTCTTTCATTTATTTTGAAATATACAATAAACAATTGTTAACTATAGTTGCCATATTGTGCTACTGAACACTAGATCTTACTTCATCTATGTGACTGTAGCTTGTACCCATTTTCCAGCCTCTTTTAACCCTGCCTTTGCCTTCCCACTAACCTTCCCAGGCTCTGGTAACCATCATTCTACCCTCTATCTCCATTGGTTCTTTTTTTTTTTTTTTTTTTTTTTTTGCCTTTACATATAGGTGGAAATGTGTGATGTTTGTCTTTCTGTGCCTGGCTTATTTTAACACAATGACTCCAGTTCCATCCATGTTGCTGCAAATGACAGCTTTTATTCTTTTTTATGTCTGAGTAATAGTCCATTTTGTATATGTACATTTTCTTTATCCTTTCATCTGTTGATAGACACAGGTTGATTCCATATCTTAGCTATTGTGAATAGTGCTGCAGTAAATTCCAGAATGCAGATATCTCTTTGATATACTGATTTCTCTCTCTTTTTTTTTTTTCTAGGATATATACCCAACAGCGAAATTGTTGGATCATATGGTAGCTCAATTTTAGGTTTTTGAGGAAGCGCCACACTGTTCTCCGTAATGGCTGTACTAATTTTCATTCCCACCAACAGTGTATGAAGTTTCCCATATTTCCGTATCATTACCAGTGCCTGTTATTGCCTGTCTTTTTGATAAAAGTCATTTTAACTGGGGTGACAAAATATTTCATTATGGCTTTGATTTGCGTTTCTGTGATGATTAGTCATGTTGACATCTTTTCATATATCTTTTGGCCATTTGTATGTCTTCTTTTGAGACATGTCTATTCAGGTTATTTTGCCTATTTTTAATCCAATTATCTGTTTTTTTTTTTTCCCCCGCTGTAGAGTTGTTTGAGCTTCCTATATATTCTGGTTACTAATTATTTGCTACATGGGTAGTTTGAAAATACTTTCTTCATTCTGTGGGTTGTGTATTCACTTTGTTGATTGTTTCCTTCATTGTGCAGAAGCTTGATTAGATGCATTTATATCCTAAAAGAATGCTATGGATTTTCTCCACTGAGCATACACACACACACACACACACACACACACACACACACCCACACCCCATAGTCTCAGCATATGTCACCAGCAGATAATAGATTTCTCCTTTCATTTTTCTGAAATTGCATTTAGCTATGCGAATCTATGGATGCCCTTGAAGATTCTACTATAATCTAAAGAGTGTTTTACATTTTTGTCCTAGGGAGTTCAGATATATTCTATCTAATTGCATCAATTCTTACTATAATGCCAAATTTTATATGCTATTCTTTTACTTAGTTATTTTGCTATTCTTTTACATTTTTGGTCAAAATATCAATTGCACATTTATGAATAATTTATATTGGGTTAAGCTGCTTAGTAAAATTCGTTCATGTTTCTTTTATGCTCTTTTCTCTTACACTTAGAAATTATTTGTTAGTAATTTTCTAATTTTAACAGTAATATTTGGCTATTGTAGAAAATACAAGAAAGCTAAAAAGAAAATAATACATATCACACAAAATATTATCAAACACAGATAATGATTATGAAACATTTGATGCAATTTTGCCATTTTTATATATAGCTCTGTACATAAGTGTTTATACCCTATATACATTCACATATATATGTTCACATGACTGAGCTTATTAATGGGTTTATACATGTTTAATGGATAGGGTTTGATTATCTAATTGAGATTATATAGTAATAAGATTTTGTACCTTTTTAAATTTCAAAAAGTATAAAATTTCCTATTGTATTAAGATATTTGAAAACCTCATTATTATCATCTATATAATAGTCTACAGTTAACCACGAGGCATTTCATTCCAGTTTCATAATTATTAAATCAATATCTTAGTTTTAGACACCTTATCACACTTTCTCTACAATAAATGTTTCTGCAATAAATATTTATTACATAACATTAAACATGTTTTTATTTCTTTTCATTTTTAAAATTTGTAAAAAGCAATTGCTCAATAAAAAGGCATAAACATTTTTAAGCCTTTTTTAATGATATTCTTGATATCAGAAATCAAGCTGCTTTTAAGAGTTCAATGTTCAAGCTGCTTTTAAGAGTTGATACATTATTTACTCTAGAGTGCTTAAAATCTCAGGCTTTTTCCTCCAGAGAGATAAAGAAGAAATGTTTGTTCCACACATCATTGTGAACCAGAACGCCACTTATAAAAAGTTTCTGCTGTGTCACTTCAAGTTTTTCAGTTATTCAATATCCATTAGATTTATTTCTTTATAGAATCTCATACAATTGGATGACTGGCAGTCACATGAAATCAATAGAGAATTTTAATATTAAACATTCACATTAGTTATCATAAATGATTTTTGTTACTGCTATAACTAAATCCTTCTTCACAGGTTTTTTTATTTTTCTAGTTTCCCTTTGTGACTTACATACTTTTTTTTAACTTTTGAGACAGGGTCTGGCTCTGTCTCTCTGGCTGGAGTGCAGTGGTGCAATTTCAGCAACGTACATAGTTTTTTAAAAATAACTTCGCATTCTTTAAATGCAGAGATTTGAAAAACACATTTTGTATTTAAATACACGATTGATTTTTTTATTTTCACAAATGCAAGTTATTCATTAAATTACCCCACCATATTTGAAATAAAACAATTGCACATACTTGTGTATCTTATTATCCCCATAATGCATGGATTTTGTTGATATGTTCTGATATTTATACTTAATTTATTAATAATAAAGTATGATTTTGTTTTACATATGTATGTGTATATTATATATATATATACACACACACATATGTATATATGTAGAGAGAGAGAGAGAGAGGGAGATTTTTTGAGGCAGAGTCTCGCTCTGTCACCCAGGCTGGAGTGCAGTGGCATGATCTCCACTCACTGCCGGGTTCAATGGATTCTCATGCCTCAGCCTCCCAAATAGCGGGCATTACAGGCAGGTGCCACAATGCCTGGCCTTTTTTTTTTTTTTTTTTTTTTTTGATATTTTCAGTAGAGACAGGGTTTCACTATCAGGCTGGTCTTGAACTTCCAACCTCAAGTAATCCACCCACCTTGGCCTCCCAAATTGCTGTGATTGCAGGCATGAGCCACCGTGCCCAGCCAAGAAATATATTTTTAATAATTATTTTTATATTTACCATATTTTATAACTATGATTAATGATCTGAAATATATATTATATTTATGATTTCATTTCTTATACCCTTTAAAAAATCTCTGCCCCACCCCACAGGTGTTTAGACCAGATGTTTTTGTGCAGATAAGGGAACCTGCATAGGGTCTTGCCTGGGCATGCCTGCAACAGACTGGAGGCCCTCCTGCACTGGGGGAATGGGATGGAGGCACCAGGAATCTGGAACTTAGGCAGGGAAGGAACCTGGTCTCTTCAGCTCATGTATGGTGGCCTGTTATTCCATTTGTGAGGGGGAAGCCTGCTGGCAAGACCCCTCTCTTTTCTAAAAGATCCCCTTTAGTTTAATAAATTCCACCCTCCTCACCCTTCAATGTTTCTTCATGCCTAATTCTTTCTAGTCATCAGACAAAAACCCAGATTTAGCTGAGCTAAGGAGCAAAAAGTCGTCCATCAATTTTATCTTTGAATTTTCAACCTACAGAAAAGTTGTAAGAATAATACAACTATAAGTGAATTGCAGAACTCACTAATCGTTAACATTTTTTCACATGTGCATTCTCTCTGTGTGTGGGAGTGTCTTGAACTATTTGAAGGTAATATATTTCTTCTCCTTTAAATGCCTTGGCATATATTTCCTAAACAGATTATCTGATGTAACCATAATTAAATCATCATACTCAGTTAATTTAACTATGTTAAATACTAATATATAATAGTCAATATTTAAATTTATCTGATTGCTCCAATAATGTTACTTACAGCTGTTTTATGTTTTTCTTGTTTGTTGTTTAATCCAGGAATCAATCAAGAATTATATATGCACTGGATTTAGTGGTTAGAAGAGTTTATAAATTCTCATTTATTTTAATTTAATTATTTATTCTATCTTTTATGCCATTAATATTTTCATACATCCAGGCCAACTGTTTTAGAGAATATTCTTCAATTTGTCTTTGTCCATTGTATCTTCATAATTAGATACAGTTGAAGAGTTTTGGAGGAACCGTTGCATAGGTGATCTATCTGTTCATCATATCTCATCATGGTTTATACTGATGTCAATTATGAAAATACTGAGTTTGACCACTTTGGTTAAGGCTAAATAACAAAATTTATCTATTATTGGACACTTTTTCCACTTTATTATAAATAAGTAATTTATAGTTTATTCATTTGAATTCCTAAGAATATCCCATTCCCCAGTAAACTTTCATATAATATTTTAGTCTCCATTTATATGTCTTCCCTTAATCATTTATTACCAGGGTGAATACATATAATTATTTTCTAATTATTGTATTTATTTTATGTTTCTTAGTTGCTATTTTCTGTAAATAAAAGCTTTTACCACAAGCTGATCAACACATTTTATTTTCATGATTTTTATTGCCAATTTTGACTCACAGACATTTTTATGCTTCTATAAATTATTGATTGTGTTATTTAAATTATCCCTGTATGAGCCACTGAGATACCCTTTAGCTGGATACTGGCATCTTTTGACAAGTTCACATAAGTGCATATTTACTTCTTCCATCCTTAAAATAAAAGATAGTTCAGGTTCTTCTCGCACTTTTCTGCACCAGACATAAAATCAGACATTTCTCTAAGGAACCCAGAACTTTTTTGAGTCATTAATGCCACCTATATTTTTAATTTTTACTCTTTTCTTAGGGCACAGCTATAGTTATATATATGTATATACATATTTTTATAATAATTTAATTTTGATAACTCAAATCCCAACCCAATGGAATTTTTTCTCTTTTTATACAAATCCATATTTTTATCTTCTCTATCATGGTGAAATGTGTGGTTCCCCAAAAATATTAATATACTTAATATTTCACTTAGGCTTACAATATGCATAAAATAGATTCACAGTTACAGTGCTAATGCCTATGCCAAAAAATCAATTTACTAGATAAAGTTCAAGATCACTTTGTAGTTTGTTTCTTCTTCCCCTTCGTGTGTCTTAACTGTTTACAATCAGTGTTCAAATTTTTCTTGGAATATTTTTTTTCTCCTATGAGACTATACTCT
Source organism: Theropithecus gelada (assembly GCF_003255815.1). Classification (NCBI taxonomy): domain Eukaryota; kingdom Metazoa; phylum Chordata; class Mammalia; order Primates; family Cercopithecidae; genus Theropithecus; species Theropithecus gelada. The sequence goes on from NC_037671.1 coordinate 165,879,310, forward strand.
CAACTTGATATATGTTTCATTTGTTTCCTTTTATTTTCAGCTTTAAGCATTTTTCTCTATGTTTTTTGAGTTAGTTTTAAAAATCAAATGTGTTGCAGTAAAACTTACTTCTGATATTATAACCATTTAAGGATACAGTTGGACAAGTTTTGTTTTTATGTGTGACTATTTTTGGATCTCTGGTTATGTATTACTTTTTTAAAAACTTGAAAAATAAAAATTATATATATTTACTGTGTACAACATAATGTATTGAAATATATATACATTGTGGAAAGGCTCAATTATGCTAATTAACAGGAATGGTACTTATTTTCTTTGATGGTGAAACACTTAAAATCTATACCCTTAGCCATGTTCAAAACACAATATATTGTTATTAACTATAATTACAGACATTTTTATGCCAAGTAGCTGGGATTACAGGCACGTGCCACCATGCCCAACTTTTTTTTTTTTTTTTTGTATTTTTAGTAGAGATGGGGTTTCACTATGTTAGCCAGGCTGGTCTTAAACTCCTGACCTCAAATGATCCACCTGCCTTGGCCTCCCAAATTGCTTAAAACACTTGAAATCTACAACCCTAGCAGTGTTCAAAATAAAATATATTGTTGTTAACTATAATCACCATGTCATATAATAGATAATCTTGAGGAAAATTTCTATTTAAATGAAATTTTATATCCTTTGATCAACATCTCCCCAACCCAAACCGCCACTCACTTAATCTCCTAGTAACCACTATCCTACTGTCTTCTATGAGTTCAAAATTTTTAGATTCCACATGTAAGTGAGATCATGTGGTATTTGCCTTTCTGGGCCTGGATTACTTCATTTACCACAATGTCCATCAAGTCCATCTATGTTTTCACAAATCACAGAAATTCCTTCTTTATTAGGAATGAATAGTGTTCCACATGCATGCCTACAACATTTTATTTATTTATTTATTTATTTATTTATTTATTTATTTATTTATTTTTGAGATAAGAGTCTCGCTCTGTTGCCCAGGGTGGAGTGCAGTGAAGTGATCTCGGCTCACTGCAAGCTCCGCCTCCCGGGTTCATGCCATTCTCTTGTCTCAGCCTCCTGCCATCACGCCCGGCTAATTTTTGGTATTTTTCGTAGGGACGGGGTTTCACCGTGTTAGCCAGGACGGTCTCGAACCCCTGACATTGTGATCTGCTCGCCTCGACCTCCCAAAGTGCTGAGATTACAGGTGTGAGCCACCACACCAGGCCTGCCTACATTTTCTTTATCCATTCATCCACTGATAGACACTCAGGTTGATTCCATATCTTAGCTATTGTGAATAGTGCTGCAATTAACATGGAAGAGCAGATATCTCTTCGACAGACTGATTTCATTACCTTTGGATATATGCTAAATAGTGGGATTGCTCCACAAGTTTGATGAGATTTGACAAATACATATACCCGTGGAACCATCAATACAATAAATACAGGATATTGATGTCCACCCAGAAGTTTCCTTCTCTTTTCTTGTTAATTTGCCCACCTCTAAATTCCTGGCCCAGGGCTATACCTGATCATCTTTCTGTCTCTATAAATTAGTTTTACTTTTAGAATTTTAGATTAATAAATTCATGTAGTATGTACACACTTGTGACTAGCTTTTCTTCTCTCATATTTTAGTTTTAGTATCTTAGTTTTTGTTTTTGTTTTCATGTTACACGGATCAGTAATTTGTTTTTATTTTTACATAGTTTCATTATAGGGCCATGACAAAATTTTCTTATTTGAGTTTTAAGCCATGATGTATATAACTAGTATGTATACATATATCTATGAGAATTCATAAACAAGTAATTTCTGGACTTACATTTTTATTTCCATTTAGTAATGAACTAGAAGCAGAAAAGTTATATCATATGGTGAGTGTATGCTTACATTTATAGGAAACTCCCAATTGTTTACTAAAATGGTTTTCAGAACTATGTAATTTGTGGGGACCAGAACACAATGATATTTGGAATTACTTGTCAAAAAGTTATCAAAAATTTCAAGACAGTGACAACAGAGTTTTAAGCCAAACACAAGACTCTTCTAATCCCTATGTAACTGCATAGGTTGCATGCACATGAACCAGCCCCGGTGTTCATACCATGTTTTATTACAACCAGCAATGTATGTGAGGCCCAGTTGCTCCACATGCTTGCCAGGATTTGGTAATGCTGTTCTCTAATTTTGATTATTTCGGGGTTAATTAGTAATACCTAGTTGTGATAATTATTTATATTTCTCTGAAGAAAAAGGATACTATTAATAATCTTTTTTTTTTAAATTTATTTATTATTATTATACTTTAAGTTGTACGGTACATGTGCATAACGTGCAGGTTTGTTACATATGTATACTTGTGCCATGTTGGTGTGCTGCACCCATCAACTCGTCATTTACATCAGGTATAACTCCCAATGCAATCCCTCCCCCCTCACCCCTCCCCATGATAGGCCCCGGTGTGTGATGTTCCCCTTCCGGAGTCCAAGTGATCTCATTGTTCAGTTCCCACCTATGAGTGAGAACATGCGGTGTTTGGTTTTCAGTTCTTGTGATAGTTTGCTAAGACTGATGGTTTCCAGCTGCATCCATGTCCCTACAAAGGACACAAACTCATCCTTTTTTTATGGCTGCATAGTATTCCATGGTGTATATGTGCCACATTTTCTTAATGCAATCTGTCACTGATGGACATTTGGGTTGATTCCAGGTCTTTGCTATTGTGAATAGTGCTGCAATAAACATACGTGTGCATGTCTCTTTATAGCAGCATAATTTATAATCCTTTGGGTATATACCCAGTAATGGGATGGCTGGGTCATATGGTACATCTAGTTCTAGATCCTTGAGGAATCGCCATACTGTTTTCCAGAATGGTTGAACTAGTTTACAATCCCACCAACAGTGTAAAAGTGTTCCTATTTCTCCACATCCTCTCCAGCACCTGTTGTTTCCTGACTTTTTAATGATTGCCATTCTAACTGGTGTGAGATGGTATCTCATTGTGGTTTTGATTTGCATTTCTCTGATGGCCAGTGATGATGAGCATTTTTTCATGTGTCTGTTGGCTGTATGAATGTCTTCTTTTGTGAAATGTCTGTTCATATCCTTTGCACACTTTTTGATGGGGTTTTTTTCTTGTAAATTTGTTTGAGTTCTTTGTAGGTTCTGGATATTAGCCCTTTGTCAGATGAGTAGATTGCAAAAATTTTCTCCCATTCTGTAGGTTGCCTGTTCACTCTGATGGTAGTTTCTTTTGCTGTGCAGAAGCTCTTTAGTTTAATTAGATCCCATTTGTCAATTTTGGCTTTTGCTGCTGTTGCTTTTGGTGTTTTAGACATGAAGTCTTTGCCCATGACTATGTCCTGAATGGTACTACCTAGGTTTTCCTCTAGGATTTTGATGGTATTAGGTCTAACGTTTAAGTCTCTAATCCATCTTGAATTAATTTTCGTATAAGGAGTAAGGAAAGGATCCAGTTTCAGCTTTCTACTTATGGCTAGCCAATTTTCCCAGCACCATTTATTAAATAGGGAATCCTTTCCCCATTTCTTGTTTCTCTCAGGTTTGTCAACGATCAGATGGCTGTAGATGTGTGGTATTATTTCTGAGGACTCTGTTCTGTTCCATTGGTCTATATCTCTGTTTTGGTACCAGTACCATGCTGTTTTGGTTACTGTAGCCTTGTAGTAGAGTTTGAAGTCAGGTAGCATGATGCCTGCAGCTTTGTTCTTTTGACTTAGGATTGTCTTGGAGATGCGGGCTCTTTTTTGGTTCCATATGAACTTTAAAGCAGTTTTTTCCAATTCTATGAAGAAACTCATTGGTAGCTTGATGGGGATGGCATTGAATCTATAAATTGCCTTGGGCAGTATGGCCATTTTCACGATATTGATTCTTCCCATCCATGAGCATGGTATGTTCTTCCATTTGTTTGTGTCCTCTTTCATTTCACTGAGCAGTGGTTTGTAGTTCTCCTTGAAGAGGTCCTTTACATCCCTTGTAAGTTGGATTCCTAGGTATTTTATTCTCTTTGAAGCAATTGTGAATGGAAGTTCATTCCTGATTTGGCTCTCTGTTTGTCTGTTACTGGTGTATAAGAATGCTTGTGATTTTTGCACATTAATTTTGTATCCTGAGACTTTGCTGAAGTTGCTTATCAGCTTAAGGAGATTTTGGGCTGAGACGATGGGGTTTTCTAAATATACAATCATGTTATCTGCAAACAGGGACAATTTGAATTCTTCTTTTCCTAACTGAATACCCTTGATTTCTTTCTCTTGCCTGATTGCCCTAGCCAGAACTTCCAACACTATGTTGAATAGGAGTGGTGAGAGAGGGCATCCCTGTCTTGTGCCAGTTTTCAAAGGGAATTTTTCCAGTTTTTGCCCATTCAGTATGATATTGGCTGTGGGTTTGTCATAAATAGCTCTTATTATTTTGAGGTACATTCCATCAATACCAAATTTATTGAGCGTTTTTAGCATGAAGGGCTGTTGAATTTTGTCAAAAGCCTTTTCTGCATCTATTGAGATAATCATGTGGTTCTTGTCTTTGGTTCTGTTTATATGCTGGATTATGTTTCTGGATTTGCGAATGTTGAACCAGCCTTGCAACCCAGGGATGAAGCCCACTTGATCATGGTGGATCAGCTTTTTGATGTGTTGCTGAATCCGGTTTGCCAGTATTTTATTGAGGATTTTTGCATCGATGTTCATCAGGGATATTGGTCTAAAATTCTCTTTTTTTGTTGTGTCTCTGCCAGGCTTTGGTATCAGGATGATTTTGGCCTCATAAAATGAGTTAGGGAGGATTCCCTCTTTTTCTATTGATTGGAATAGTTTCAGAAGGAATGGTACCAACTCCTCCTTGTACCTCTGGTAGAATTCAGCTGTGAATCCATCTGGTCCTGGACTTTTTTTGGTTGGTAGGCTATTAATTGTTGCCTCAATTTCAGAGCCTGCTATTGGTCTATTCAGGGATTCAACTTCTTCCTGGTTTAGTCTTGGAAGAGTGTAAGTGTCCAGGAAATTATCCATTTCTTCTAGATTTTCCAGTTTATTTGCGTAGAGGTGTTTATAGTATTCTCTGATGGTAGTTTGTATTTCTGTGGGGTCGGTGGTGATATCCCCTTTATCATTTTTAATTGCGTCGATTTGATTCTTCTCTCTTTTCTTCTTTATTAGTCTTGCTAGTGGTCTGTCAATTTTGTTGATCTTTTCAAAAAACCAACTCCTGGATTCATTGATTTTTTGGAGGGTTTTTTGTGTCTCTATCTCCTTCAGTTCTGCTCTGATCTTAGTTATTTCTTGCCTTCTGCTAGCTTTGGAATGTGTTTGCTCTTGCTTCTCTAGTTCTTTTAATTGCGATGTTAGAGTGTCAATTTTAGATCTTTCCTGCTTTCTCTTGTGGGCATTTAGTGCTATAAATTTCCCTCTACACACTGCTTTAAATGTGTCCCAGAGATTCTGGTATGTTGTATCTTTGTTCTCATTGGTTTCAAAGAACATCTTTATTTCTGCCTTCATTTCGTTATGTACCCAGTAGTCATTCAGGAGCAGGTTGTTCAGTTTCCATGTAGTTGAGCGGTTTTGATTGAGTTTCTTAGTCCTGAGTTCTAGTTTGATTGCACTGTGGTCTGAGAGACAGTTTGTTATAATTTCTGTTCTTGTACATTTGCTGAGGAGTGCTTTACTTCCAATTATGTGGTCAATTTTGGAATAAGTGCGATGTGGTGCTGAGAAGAATGTATATTCTGTTGATTTGGGGTGGAGAGTTCTATAGATGTCTATTAGGTCTGCTTGCTGCAGAGATGAGTTCAATTCCTGGATATCCTAGTTAACTTTCTGTCTCGTTGATCTGTGTAATGTTGACAGTGGAGTGTTGAAGTCTCCCATTATTATTGTATGGGAGTCTAAGTCTCTTTGTAAGTCTCTAAGGACTTACTTTATGGATCTGGGTGCTCCTGTATTGGGTGCATATATATTTAGGATAGTTAGCTCTTCCTGTTGAATTGATCCCTTTACCATTATGTAATGGCCTTCTTTGTCTCTTTTGATCTTTGATGGTTTAAAGTCTGTTTTATCAGAGACTAGTATTGCAACCCCCGCTTTTTTTTGTTCTCCATTTGCTTGGTAAATCTTCCTCCATCCCTTTATTTTGAGCCTATGTATGTCTCTGCGTGTGAGATGGGTCTCCTGAATACAGCAGACTGATGGGTCTTGACTCTTTATCCAGTTTGCCAGTCTGTGTCTCTTAATTGGAGCATTTAGTCCATTTACATTTAAGGTTAAGATTGTTATGTGTGAACTTGATCCTGCCATTATGATATTAACTGGTTATTTTGCTCATTAGTTGATGCAGTTTCTTCCTAGCCTCGATGGTCTTTACATTTTGGCATGTTTTTGAGATGGCTGGTACCGGTTGTTCCTTTCCATGTTGAGTGCTTCCTTCAGGGTCTCTTGTAAGGCAGGCCTAGTGGTGACAAAATCTCTAAGCATTTGCTTATCTGTAAAGGATTTTATTTCTCCTTCACTTATGAAACTTAGTTTGGCTGGATATGAAATTCTGGGTTTAAAATTCTTTTCTTTAAGAATGTTGAATATTGGCCCCCACTCTCTTCTGGCTTGGAGAGTTTCTGCCGAGAGATCTGCTGTTAGTCTGATGGGCTTCCCTTTGTGGGTAACCCGACCTTTCTCTCTGGCTGCCCTTAAGATTTTTTCCTTCATTTCAACTTTGGTGAATCTGGCAATTATGTGTCTTGGAGTTGCTCTTCTCGAGGAGTATCTTTGTGGCGTTCTCTGTATTTCCTGGATTTGAATGTTGGCCTGCCCTACTAGGTTGGGGAAGTTCTCCTGGATGATATCCTGAAGAGTGTTTTCCAACTTGGTTCCATTTTCCCCCTCACTTTCAGGCACCCCAATCAGATGTAGATTTGGTCTTTTTACATAATCCCATACTTCTTGCAGGCTTTGTTCATTTCTTTTTCTTCTTTTTTCTTTTGGTTTCTCTTCTCGCTTCATTTCATTCATTTGATCCTCAATCGCTGATACTCTTTCTTCCAGTTGATCGAGTCGGTTACTGAAGCTTGTGCATTTGTCACGTATTTCTCGTGTCATGGTTTTCATCTCTTTCATTTCGTTTGTGACCTTCTCTGCATTAATTACTCTAGCCATCAATTCTTCCACTTTTTTTTTCAAGATTTTTAGTTTCTTTGCTCTGGGTACGTAATTCCTCCTTTAGCTCTGAGAAAATTGATGGACTGAAGCCTTCTTCTCTCATCTCGTCAAAGTCATTCTCCGTCCAGCTTTGATCCGTTGCTGGCGATGAGCTGCGCTTCTTTGCCGGGGGAGATGCACTCTTATTTTTTGAATTTCCAGCTTTTCTGCCCTGCTTTTTCCCCATCTTTGTGGTTTTATCTGCCTCTGGTCTTTGATGATGGTGATGTACTGATGGGGTTTTGGTGTAGTTGTCCTTCCTGTTTGATAGTTTTCCTTCTAACAGTCAGGACCCTCAGCTGTAGGTGTGTTGGAGATTGCTTGAGGTCCACTCCAGACCCTGTTTGCCTGGGTATCAGCAGCAGAGGCTGCAGAAGATAGAATATTTCTGAACAGCGAGTGTACCTGCCTGATTCTTGCTTTGGAAGCTTCCTCTCAGGGGTGTACTCCACCCTGTGAGGTGTGGGGTGTCAGACTGCCCCTAGTGGGGGATGTCTCCCAGTTAGTCTACTCAGGGGTCAGGGACCCACTTGAGCAGGGGGTCTGTCCCTTCTCAGATCTCAACCTCCGTGTTGGGAGATCCACTGCTCTCTTCAAAGCTGTCAGACAGAGTCGTTTGCGTCTGCAGAGGCTTCTGCTGCGTTTATTGTTTACTGTGCCCTGTCCCCAGAGGTGGAGTCTACAGAGACAGGCCGGTTTCCTTGAGCTGCTGTGAGCTCCACCCAGTTCGAGCTTCCCAGCAGCTTTGTTTACCTACTTAAGCCTCAGCAATGGCGGGCGCCCCTCCCCCAGCCTCCCTGCTGCCTTGCTGGTAGATCACAGACTGCTGTGCTAGCAATGAGGGAGGCTCCGTGGGTGTGGGACCCTCCCGGCCAGGTGTGGGATATGATCTCCTGGTGTGCCTGTTTGCTTAAAGCTCAGTATTGGGGTGGGAGTTACCCGATTTTCCAGGTGTTGTGTGTCTCAGTTCCCCTGGCTAGGAAAAGGGATTCCCTTCCCTCTTGCGCTTCCCAGGTGAGGCAATGCCTCGCCCTGCTTCAGCTCTGGCTGGTCGGGCTGCAGCAGCTGACCAGCACCGATCGTCCAGCACTCCCCAGTGAGATGAACCCAGTACCTCAGTTGAAAATGCAGAAATCACCGGTCTTCTGTGTCACTCGCGCTGGGAGTTGGAGACTGGAGCTGTTCCTATTCGGCCATCTAAATAATCATTTTAATAGCCATTTGCATAAGTACTCTGAAGTAACTATTCTCATCTGTTCCATATTTTTACTGATCTTTGTCTTTTTATTCATTTGTAATAGTTATTTTATTATCTGAATACACATGTGAAATGTCTATTGAAGATATTTTTTCATAATGTGTGGATTTTCTAATTGTAATTAGGTATTTTATTTTTTAACTTTTATTTTAGAATCAGGGGTATAGGTACAGATTTGTTGCAGAGGTATATTGTGTGATGCTAAGGCTTAAAGTATGAATGAACCTGTCACCTAGGTAGTGAGCATACTACCCAACAGGCAGGTTTCTTCAACCCTTATTCCTTTCACTTCCTTCCCCTTCTTGTAGTCCCCAGTGTCTATTGTTCCCATTTTTATGACCATGTGTACCCAATGTTTAGCTCCCACTTATAAGTGAGAACATACAGTATATGATTTTCTGCCCCTATGTTAGTTCGTTTAAGATAATGGTTTCCAGCTTCATCCATGTTGCTGCAAAGAATATGATTTCATTCTTTTTTATGACTGCGTAGTATGCCACAGTATATGTGTATCACATTTTCTTCATCCAATCCACCATTGATGGGTACCGGCGTTGACTCTAGTCTTTGCTGTTGTGAATTGCACTCCAATGAACATGCAATTGAGTGTGTCTTTTTGGTAGAAAAATTTATTTTCCTTTGGGTATATACACAGTAATCAGATTACTGGGTCAAAAGGTAGGTCAACTCTCAGATCTTTGAGAAATCCCCAAACTGCTCTTTACAGTGGCTGCACTAATTTGCATTCCCACCAACAGCGTATAAGTGTTCCCTTTTCTCTTTAGCCTTGCCAACATCTAATTGTTTACTTTTAAACAAAAGCCATTCTGTCTGGTATGAGATGACATCTCATTGTGGTTTTGATTTACATTTTTTAATGATGAGTAATGATTACCATTTTTTACACATTTGTTGGCTACATGCATGTCTTCTTTTGAGAAGTGTCTATTCATGTCCTTTGCCCACTTTTTAATGGAGTTATTTATTTTTTCTTGTTGAATTGTTTAAGCTTCTTACAGATTCTTATTTTCTTTATGGTTTCTTTAGAAAAACAAAAGTTTATTTTGTTTTTGTTTTAATAATGAAATTCAACATTTTTCAATTTTTTTTTTTGGTTGGGGGGGTAACATTGTACTAAGACTGCTAAGACATTTTTGCTTGCCTCAAAATCATGGACAAGTTCTTTTATGTATTCTTCTAAATTTGTTTTTTTTGCTTCAACATTAGTGTCTATAATTTGTTTTGCATTCATTTTTGTACATTGTGAAGTAAAGGATAAGATTTATTTTTTTATGTTCTATATGGATATCAGATTTTTGTAGAAATATGTTGAAGAGCTTATTTTTTCCATGAATTATCTTGACACCATTTTCAAAACAACTGGCTATGTGGAGGGTCTATATCTGCAATATGTACTACTTTTTTTTTTTCGTTTTCTAATTTATCCCTATGAAATACCACACTGTTTAGACTATATTTTTTTAAATTTGAGAATTATCAACTCATACTTTAATAAGTCCTCAAACTTCCTTCATTTTCAAAATTGTATTGTCAGTTGTAGGCAATTTGGTTTTGCAAATAGTTTTACATTAAGCTCACCAATTTTTATCAAAAGCTTAATGAAATTTTGAATGTGACTTATCGTTAAATCTGTAGACCAATTAACCCTGTAAATCATTGAGTTTTCCAATTAAACATTGTATATTGTTCTATTTGAGTTTATTTTAAAAATTTCTCTCAGCAGGCCGGGCTAGGTGGCTCACGACTATAATCCCAGCACCTTGGGAGGCCGAAGCGGGCAAATCACGAAGTCAGGAGATACAGACCATCCTGGCTAACAGTGAAATCCCGTCTCTACTGAAAATCACACAAAAAATTTAGCCAGGCGTGGTGGCAGGAGCCTGTAGTCCCAGCTACTCGGGAGGCTGAGGTAGGAGAATGGAGTGAACCTGGGAGGAAGAGCTTGCAGTGAGCCGAGATCGCGCCACTGCTCTCTAGCCTGGGTGATAGAGTGAGATTCCATCTCAAAAAATAAAAAATAAAAAAATTCTATCAGCAATGTTTTAGAGTTTTCAGTGTGTAAGTATTGCAGATATTTTGTTGCATTTATCCTTAATTGTTCATGTTTATAAAACTTGTGTAAATCAATTTTTAAAATTCAATGTTATAATTTTTTAATTGTAATTTAGAAATGTAATTATTTAGGGAAATTGATTTTGTATTATGCGATCACATTAAATGTATTTATTAGGTTTAATCGTTCTTTTTAATTATTCAGAATTTTCTATGATCACACAGTGTATCTGCAAATATTCAAAATTAACTTCTTTTAATCTACATGTTTTTAAATCACTTTCTTGTCTTATTGCACTTTCTAGTACTTAAAATTAATTGAAATAGTAAGACTGATTGACTAGCCATATCTTGTTCCCTCTTTCACATTAAAGTATAATGCTATTGTTATATTTTTTTCCTTTTGGTAAAATGCCCTTTATTAGGTTGAAGATATTCCTGCCTATTCCTAGTTTGCTTATAGGTTGCAATTGAAAGTTGTCACTGGTGGTGAACTGCAATGTAAAACTGGAAGAGATAAATTTAAAAGCTGGTGTATATACTAACTAAGAAAGTAACATGGGAAATTTTAATTATATTGACAATGAAACTAGATGGCCATTGCTTGAGTAAGTGATGCTGCAGAGCAGAGGTCAATAAACATTTTCTGTAAAGGGCCATATAGTATATATATGTAGGCTTTGAGGGTTACCTAAAATCTCTGAACATATTTTTCTTTTTTTTCATTGCTTTATTCTTTTTGTTTGGTCATAATTTTTTGTTTCTTTCTGCAATCCTTTAAAAATATAAAACTATTCTTGACTCTCAGACCTTCTAACATGAAAGCCAGGACAAATGTGCCCCTGGGGCTTTAGTTTGGTATACTCTGTCCTGGAGATACATAATGAAAAATTCCTCAAAACTATAAATCATCAACTAAATGTTAAGTGTGAAAGCCAGAGGGTTTCCGTGGCAGCATATGTTCCAGTTACTTTTGTAGCATAAAAAATTTTCCAAAAACTTAAGAGTATAAAACAATCATTTTATTATGCTCCCAACTTCTATGGTCTGAAATTCAGAAAGGGCACATTAGGGAGTGTTTTTCTTCTCCACAATATTTGGGAACACTGAACAGCTGGGAGTAATGCTAGGATTGAATTCTGGAATTATCTATGGGTGTCTTCACTAATATGTCTGGCACTTGATCCTGGTTGGCATAAATATTTGGATCAGCTCAAAATATTGACTATCCATGTGGACATGGTCTATCTATGTTGACTGGCTTTCCTCACAGCATAATGGTCTCAGAGTAAACAGACTTGTAAAATTGTTGCTTAGGATGCCAAAAGTTACTATCTCAGTATCTGAGGAAGCAGATGCATTGTTCAGCTTAGCCTCAGAAGTAGCGGAGTCACTTCTGTTGTACTATATTGGTTGATGCAGGCACAAACCCTGTCAGATTCAAAGGAATTTGATGTCGATCTCACCTTTCCATGTCAGTGTCCAATAATTTTGCAGTCTTTTTAAAAAATTGCCACAATTGACCCTCGTGTGACAAATTATTTATATTCCTTACATTAGCAAAGTATACTCACTGCCTTCTAAAATCTCCCATAATTCATTTCATTTTGAATTCAGGTTCAGGCTGAAGTTCCAGGATAGTATCAACTAAATAGGCCTATATGCAGTGGACACTCCTTTGGTGTAATGTTTAGGGTGTCCATCATGCATATCTGAAAACCTGTGCATTGAAGAGACAAGACATCCACCCCATATACTCGAACATACTATGGTAAGACAGACAAGGATGACTGCAATCAGGTTACCTATTCAAATGATGGAGAGATGGGAAGCAGACAGCAATGACTAGTTCACACCAATTCTGAAATTAAACAGGGCACATGTTGACAGCTCCTTTGTTAGGAATCATTTATGTTCTCTGGAAGTGATTCTTCGGAGCTCTTGGTTCTATCTTTTGAGCTCTTGGTTACACTATTATAGTCATCTTTCCATTTTCTTTACAGTTACCTGTAATTGAGGTGAAATTCCATGTAATTTGGGGATCTAAAGGTCTATTTTTTATTTTATTTTATGTGATCTCTATGTCTTTTTGTCCAAACAGGTATAATTCCTTTAAAATCTTTTTTGGTTTCTAGTAATCATTTATAATCCACTCCATTAGACAAAAACCACATGAATTAATCTCCTTAACTTGTACTTGTGTGTATTTTTGGCTCAATGTAATGACACTGAGTGACAATGTCCCTAATATTCTCAGAAGCTCTATTTTCTAATGGGGGTTAAGTAGGCATGCCATTTAAGTTATTCGAAGTCCCTTCTTTTATTTTTCTATCTAACAAAAAGCTTCTATGAGACACCACCTTATAATTTTCTAAGGATCTTGCAGTTGCATTCTATGTTTTATCTTTTCCACAAAACCATTTCTTAATTGGATATTCTTTTGCTAACTAGAGGGAATAGCAATTAATATCTTCTATGAAATTTGTTTCAAAATGGAACAGCTCTTTTTTAGCTTGGGTTGTTCTATCTGTATCTTATCATATAAAGGTAAAATAACCAGTTGGCTTTCCTAACATTTTGTTTGGAAATCTCCTTAACTGAATCCATGTGTTTACTATCGCATTTTTTATTTTCTACATTAATGCAGATAAGAGTTGGGCTAATCTTCTTCCCACAACATAGCAAGAGTTTCCTTTCCTCCAGCTTTTAATCACACTCTTCACTCTAAGCCTTCAACAACAGTTTCTTCCAGGCTATCAGTCACCTCATAACTTCCAGCATCCCACCAGCATTTGGTCCCAAAGATAAAGTCATATATTTCAGTTGCCAAATTATGTTGTAGTAACTACTCCTGTGTAACTAATTACACCAAAATTTAGTTGCATAAAACAATCATTTTATTAAACACTAGCTCATGGGTTTTGTTGGCCAGGAACTGTCAAATAGAGGAGCGCTGTCTTATCAATGCTGCGATTCTTGGAAGATTTGGCTGGGAGTGACTCAAGAAGTGGAGGAGCTGTAATCATCAAGAGTCATTTCACCCATATGTCTAGTGCCTGTGTTGAGATGAATAAAAAATGTTTCCAACTGCGACTGGTATTCAGAGTTCCTTTACATAGTTCATCCATGTAACCTTACAGTATGGTGGCTTCAGGGCAATCAGACATCTTAAATGATGACTCAATTCTCCAAAATGAGTGTCCCAGCAGAGAAAACAGTAGTCATGTAGCATCACTTCTGTTGAGTCTATTGGACAAAATAATCACAAGCCCAGTCAGAATAAAAGAGAAGTGCATAATTCCCACATCCAATAAGAATGGTGTCAAACTATTGTGGTCTTTTTTTGAGATAAGGTCTTGCTCTGCTGCATAGGCTACAGTGCAGTTGCACAATCATAGCTCACTGCAGGATGACCTCCCAGAGTCAAGTGATCGTCCCACCTCAGTGTCCCAAGTAGCTGGGACTACAGGCATGTGCCACTATGCCAAGCTAATTTTTTGGTTTTTTGTAGACATTAGCTTTTGCTATGTTGCCCTGACTGGTCTCAAACTCCTGAGCTCAAGTGACCCTCTGCCTTTGCCTCCCAGCATGCTGGGATTACAGGCATGAGCTAACTTGCCCAAGTAACATCAATTTTTTATAACTGCCAGACCATATAAATCCTTTAGATGGAAAACAGAGAAAGCTGAAAAAAAAAATCCAAGATTTTGTCATAAGAGTAGAAATGCTCCAGAGCTCAAATTTTCAACTTAGCAGATCAGTCCTGCCAAGTGAGAACCCTGAATGTGAAAGAACAGTACCCTATTATATGTCAGGAAGATCCAGGTACAGTGGTTTGGGTCACTTAAAAACCTTGAGTACTCCAAATTTCCCAAATCCTCTGAGCCTAGAGAAATGGTTCAGCTCACCCTGTTATAGAACAGTGCTCACTGCTTCTCGCCTGAAAAACAACCCATGCCTATCATCCCAGGATCTACCCATCTTCCTAATAACTGGGGTTAAACCAAACATAAATTAAGCAGAGACATGCTAAGCTTTTTAAGGAAGTAAAGATCCTATACATGAAAGGGACAAGGGAAACTGACCAACATTTATTAGCAAGAGATGGAAAATTACATATGGGACTAGATTCTGAGAGTGCTGAATAAACAGAGGTAGACTATAAAGAAAAGTGTATTGCTATGGGAGCACTCACCCCAGATATAGCACTTAACAACCTGACAAGGATGTTGGGAGACAGAGAAAACATGCTTCAAGGATAGTTCTTTGGAAGAAAACAAAAGCTAGGGCACATTCTATGTGAATTCAGAAGTTTTAGAATTGCTGGAGCGGAGAATAGAAGAGATCAAAAGGCATAGAGAAGTGGTTTTGCAGAGCAGATATATTATATAAGTTCAAATATCAGAGGACTGTGGTCAGTAGGTAGTCCCAGAAGATGCACTATTGATTACAGTAAAAATCAATACACTGAAGAGAAGGGCACCAGCATGATGAAGAAGTTCAACAATGCTTTCATTCTATAGGTTAAAACTGACACAAGGCAGTTTAAGACATAAGACAGGGTAAGGTGAGAAGGGAAAGAGACTATTTGATCATTGGAATCAAGGTGGACACAATCATTGTGCTTCATGCAAAGTAAAAGTGGCAGCCTGTGAGGCCTGACATGCAGAAAGGTATTGAGATGGTCAATAGAATATGGCATCCCTAGAGGCAAATAGATAGACATCCAGGAATGATATGACTCATTCTATTCAACAAAAACTAAATCAAGGATGACGATCAGGAGGTTACAGCCATCAGTTCCAATCAAAGACACTATTCATTTCCCTATTTCTGAACCTAAGCCAGCTTTTGATCCAGAACCCATTGCTCACGGTGAGATCATGACTCTGGTATTGAAGTCTTTCAGCATTATGAGAATTGTGTGTATTAATAAGTCTCTATTTCTTCCCGATAGGGATCTGTAACAATTTACTTGTGTAACTACATGTTGGGGAAAGAAACACACAAAAGTATTTCTAGGTGTTTTTTGGTCAAAGGGTCTGAATTAATGTTGGTATCCAAAGACTCAAGCACCATTAGCCTCCAATTTAGAGTGGGGGAGCACGTGAGCCAGGTATCTAATGAACTACTGACCAGTGTAGTTTATAGCATCCCAGCATGCCCAGGAACTAGCATTTTCTCCATCTCTGATTGTATGGATGGAAAAAACATATATTTGGTAGGCGAGACCATGCTTTCATTGGTTTTGTGATCTATAGTTAAGAAACTATAGCAGTGGAGAAGGCCCAATAGAGCTGATTCTGCTCCCACCTCTGGCCAAGAACGAAAAGTAGTGTTTACATCATATTCTGAAAGGATGGTAGAGATAAATGCTGCCCTTAAGGACCTGAAGGATGCAGAGGTAGAGTCTCCACTAATTATCTATTTCATTCACAGTTTTGTTCCTACACAAACCAGGAACATCCTGAATGAAAAAGTACAATATTTCATACTCAACTACATAATTGAAACTATCAGCCAGAAGTAGCATCTTTGCTAGTACAGATTAACACATTCTGAAGTACTAAGTATGCATTCATTAATCTAATGAGTGCATCTCTACCTACTCCAAACAAACAGGACAATCAGAAGCAGTTTGCATTCACCTGAATTGGCCCACAGTCTATATTTTTAGTTTTTCCCCAAACCTATAACTTTGCCATCTAATCATATAGTTTAAATATGGACCAACTGTAATTCTTGCGAAGCATCACATGGTCTGCAAGATTGATGAAGTCATTCTATTAGGGCTAGTTGGTCAAGAAGGGACTATTACATTGAATGTCTTGGTAAGACACATGGACTTCAGAGGATAGGAGTTAAACCTTATGAGCTTTACAAAGATTCACTAACGTTATCAGATGTCCATTGGTCTGGGATATGCTATACCACTCCCTCCTCCCTTCCCCAAGTAAATGATGACATTTGACTCATCTCATCAGAAAACATAATGCCTGCTAGACCTCTTTGGTTTTTGTAGACAATATATTCTGTGCTAAGACATTGTTCTAGTTTTATGTGAGCTGGCATAAACGGCTGTCAGCTTTGATTAGAGCCCAGAGCAGAAAAAGACTCTTCAGTAGGTCCAGGGTATAGTATCCTATCACTTGGGCCATGCAACCTAGCAAACCTTAGGGCATTAAATCCATATGTGGTAGAAAATGATGCTACATAGAGTTGATGTAGGTGTCAGTAGTAAAACTATGACAGACACATAGTTTTCTAGAGCCATACAATGCCATACACAGGATACAAATAATATTTTCTGAAATAATAGATAATTCTGACTTGTTTTTATTTTATTGCTTGCTGGACCTTAGCCAGCATCACTATCCAAGGATTTCAGTGTAATTTTCAGTAACATGAGATCCCACATAAAATCATACCACAAACTTCAGAAAGGGAGGTGAGGGAGTAAGCATTTGACCATATAATACACTAGCTCTATCTTCATATAAGCCTACCTAGAAACTGTTGGCCTGACAGAGTAGTAAAACAGATTTTCAAGGGCACAAGTTGGAGACTATACCCTGTGAAAATGGGGGCATCATCCTCTTAGAGACAGTGTAACCTCAAAATGAGCAAACGCTGTATGGTACAATGTCCCTTGTAGTAGAATACTTGAGTTCAGGATCAAGGAGTACAAGTACTGTTGTTTGCATTTAATATCACTCCAAAGGGACCCATTTGTGGAATTGTACTTGCTTTCTGGGCTTTGCAGGTTTAGAGTCTTCATTCTTTAAGGGATAATTCTTCAGCTAGGGGACATAGAATGAAAGATAACTGGGGGCTTCAAGCTGATGATTATATTGTGTTATCTTTCTTAAATTATCACAGTCTTGATCAGTTGATATGCAGGCACTGATCTCCCAAAGGCATTTAACTGAAAATGAGTTGGCATTCACTTTAAGTGGACAAGAATAAATGTTGAAAGTCTTGCATCAGGAATATGTTATCTTTCTTACCCTCTGTCGTATTATACTTATACAGGCCTCAATCAGTTGGACCCACTATAGAACATAACTCTAGTGAATGCTAGCAATAAATTAATATTTAATGGATTGATTGAAGAAGAATTCATGCAGGAAGACTTGGTAGTATACGTATGCTCTAGAAAGTGGGAAATAATCGTTAAACATGTTCAGAAGCTTATTACATCAGTAAGTATTTTTCTAGTCATCTGGGACATGCTAGAACATCCCCTCCATTTTAAAAGACAATTTTCATCTTGCACCTCCAAGCAGAAAGAAGAAATCACAACCCTGGATGGATGGGATTCTTCAGACAGGATATTCCACACCTATGAATTTTGCTGTGATTTATATATGAGTTGCCAATGTTGATTGGGCACAGACAGAGAAAAAGAACTGGTAGCAGATTCAGACTGCACTACAAGTAGCACATGTGACCGGGCAGACGCACTGCCATGAGAAGTATAGATGGAACTAAAGCTTACCTGATAGAGGTTATGGCAAGTCTCAGTGGAATACTAACAATGAAGAAACCGAGAATTCCTGAGAAAGACTCTGCTATCTACAGTGGAGAATTTTTAAACACACTGCTGGCAAATATGTATGATATACCCATGAGTTCATTTCATTATGATACAACAAAAAACCCATCAGTCTTATTAGAATTTGTCAGTGATAGGCTCATTACTCTGAAAATTAATGAAGGAAAAAATTATTTATTCTGCATTCCCTAATAAAATTTGATTGCAAGAAATAGTTAATAAGACAGCTTTAATGTACTTTTAATAGAAGAACTCCAGCTAATAAATAAAAAAGAGGTAATCAAAATAGAAATATACTAATAAGCACTACATTATAGAATAATAGAAACAATGAGTGTAGGCAAAAATCATCAATGGATGCTAAAACTATTACATAAAATATTAAAGAAATGTATAAAGATAATATCTGATTAAAAATATATTAAGATCATTGGATGTAGGAAATTAGGGTTTACATGCATCATGGTGTGATCTAATGGGGTAAAAAGCAGTACCTATGAAAGTTCTTGCTCAAATAAAATGAAACAAAAATATCCTGAAGCAAATCAAGCATCTAGGCCGGGCGAGGTGGCTCACACCTGTAATCCCAGCACTTTGGTAGGCCAAGGCAAGAGGATCACTTGAGGTCAGGAGTTGGAGACTAGCCTGACCAACATGGAGAAATCCCATCTCTACTAAAAATAGAAAATTAGCCAGGGATGGTGGCGCATGCCTGTAAACCCAACTACTTGGAAGGCTGAGGCAGGAGAATCCCTTGAGTCCAGGAGGCAGAGTTTGCAGTGACCCGAGATTGCACCATTGCACTCCAGCCTGCATAACAAGAGTGACACTGAAACTAGTCTCAATAATAATAATAATAATAATTTTTAAAAATCAAGTGTCTAGTTTACAGGGAACATGGAGTTAGAGAAATAGGTTAACACCATGCTAAAGGAACCAATAAAATCCAGAATGAAGGATATCCTACAGTATGGATGACTTGGTTTCTCAATTAAATTGTATATGTACATATACACACACATGCGAGTACACACACACACACATGCACAGAACTTATTCTAGAGCACAAAAGAGACTGGTGGAATAACCAAATGTGGGGTAGTCATGCATTGACTTTATATAATTTGTGTGGTTTGAGAAAACCAACTGTAAAAATTATCTTTGAGACATTTGGACAATTTTTATTACAGATTGCATATTAGATAATATGAATTACTTATTATTCCTTTATTTTGTATGATAATGATAAATTTTTATTTTAAAATAGCTATCATTCAGATATAAATCTGAAGAATTATTGATGACATGACTTATTTTAACATATTCCCAAGAAAACAGGTGTATCTAACAGATAAGAGGAAGTTTGCAGAAGGTAAGGAATTGTTGAAGCTCTGAGAATGGCATATTGGCATTCAGCATATCTTTTTTGCTTTTCATGCATGTTTAACAGTTTCTGAAAAAAAGCAAAGAAGAAAAAAACACTTGTCAATTTGGTAGACCAACATGTAAAGACAAGTATTAAGTTTTCAATAAAAATTTAACAATATAAAAATAGGTTATGTGCTCTCTAACATTTATTAGTAGAGTGAAAATTTACTGTTTGTTAACAAGAAGCAGTGGTGTTTCAAACTCACCAAAGAGTATAAGAACACACCAATATATTTGCTTTAAAAATATGAATGCATTTTCTTATAGCGTGCCTTCTACAGACAAGGAATTTACTAACGTTACTATGTGGTTAAATGGAAGATCCTCTTCTGTACACCACTCAGAGACTTATCGGTTTTGAAATTACATGAGTCTTCACATCTCCTATCTTATACATCCATTAATTCAATCTTTCATTTAACTTTAAAGTTTGGGTTTTTACTGAAATTAACTAGATAGTGTATCAGCCTTGTTATCCACTCTTCTCACTCCCACCCATGGGTTTTCACATCCTCACATCTCCTTATCTAGAATCAGCAAATCCTATAAATAAGTGTCAGCAGGAACTGTAGGAGTGATTTCTCAACATCCCTGCTGATTAGGCAGAAATCAGCCTGATTCTTAAATTATTCTTATCAAAATGAGAAAGGTCATGCAAAACCCATGCTGCTTAAAAGTCTTGAGTCAGAAACTGGAAATGTAGGCCACATTTTCAGAAATGTGTGGTTTCCAAACAGCTCTGTAGATTTAAACTATGTTGAATCTAATTCTGACACACTACTTAATGATATTAAAAAAAAAAAAAATTGTTCTCCTCCTGAATGGCCCTAAGGCTTCCCACCACACATTCTGCGGCAGTCTTTTATTTGTGCATACAGAAGATGTCCCTCTGTTTCTACTTAGCCAATGAATTTAAGGGTATTTGAGCTCAATGCCCCTTTTTAAAGATTTTTTTTTTCTGTTTTATACTTGTGAGTCCTTTGCCTGCTTCTACTACATTCACTTTTGCCAAGAAACGATATTTTAATATATAAGCTGGAGTTCTGTTTGAGCTTGGGACCTGCCTCATTATCATTTCAATGTCTTTGTCACTTCAATATCCCAGCACAGGCATAGAAAAATGCACAGATCTAGACTAATGCAAAGATAGGATGGTGTTGGCCATGTTTGCTTAGGATGTGGCAATTATTTTAATACATGACTGGTTTTTGTCTTCTTTGGATTAACATGACTACTTTAAATTCTGGTAGAAAGTGTTGTTTGATTGAAGAAGACTTTTCTTTTCATGGCAATAGAATACTTGATAAAAAGCAAAATACATGTAGGGACTTTAGTTAATGAAAAGAGTTCTGAAAAATAATCATAGTACATGAATTTGCGAGAAGTAACAGCTCTTTATATCTTATTCTAGTCTTTAAATATCAATAATCTAGGACAAGAAAGTAGCAGGGAGAAGAAAGGCAACTACATTGCCAGAAAGACAAAGCATATTTTAGACCTTTGTGAATGCTACTGTGTGTGTCTCTCATATGTTCAAGTATTACTATTTCTTGTTTGTACTGTCAGGCTAATTCTCCTTAAGCGAATCTCAAGTTGAAAACATATAATTGAATCAGAAAAGAACAATTGCCAATTAACACTGAGTACTATGTGATAATACACACAGCAAAATGCTTAGGTTAAATTTGTAATCCTTCAAAATGCCTATGGATTAAACAGTGAATAGGCTGTCATGGGTGGTATGTGGAATTATATAAATATGAATATAATTGTGATGATACAAGAACAATACCTGGAGAAAAGAGCAGAGAAAAGAGAAGTGCCAAAATGCAATAGTAATTTATTCACATGCAAGAGAGAATTTGTCTGAGCTATTAAGTACCAATAGCAGTAAATTCCAAGAACAGTGAATCTTCAATTAATTTCCCTCATAAAGCCTTTGAAGGGCCTCCGGGCTTATTCAGATCATTAAAATTGCTTTACAGGCCCTAAACAAGAAACCCCATTTGTTGTTAATCTAAGAGAAAGTTTGCAGCTGGAAAACTGGAAATATAATTGGATATATTCCTGAAAAGATTCAGAAGAATTGATTATTTTGGTCTAAATTAGTAAATATCTTAAAATCTTAAACATTAAAGAAAATAGTTTCCCATACACAAATACTTTTGACAATTTTTCCACAAACAAGTCAACAGAATCCAACCAACTTAATTTTAAAATGTCATGCTTTTTGTTTCTGTTTATTTTTTATTCAGCAAGGTGGCCTGGAAAATGCCATATATGATTGAAGCAGATATATTATTTTGTAAAAGACAAGTGTTTACAATTTTTCAAAAAGCTAGCATCGAAAATCCTCAAAATTGATAGTGGATAGAATTGCCCTCACATCCATTCTTTTGCCCACAGTGATTCCACAACACACACTTCCTTTCTCTTTCTTTTCTTTTTGTTTCTGAGTACAGTTTCTTTTTTAAGGCTCGACAACCCCTCTGAACTTTTGACTTATTCTTGCTATACTTCCCTTTGTTCCTTTGAGACTTTATCAATTTTTTTCTTAGTTTAAAAACATTTCTCTGTGCCAGATGTCTCCATTCTTCTTAAGAATATGCTTAAGTCTCACTTCCAGAAAGTGCCCTTCCTATATTTCTACAAAGACCTTGATTTATTCATCTTGCCTCCATCCTTCCATTTCACTGACCAAGAGAAAGCTCTAGGTCTGACTCCTCTAATTCAACATTTTATTTCACTTATTCCTCAACTTTTTGAAATCTGGTTTGATTCTCCTTCATATAATCTGCAGCTTTTCTCATCCTATTGAAGCATGCATACCGATTTCTATTGGAGTTATGTTAAGCCACTGATAAATAAGACACAAGTGGCAAATTTTCTCAGAGCACTGATTTTATGTGAAGATGTTTTTCTGAGTGAAATTTATTTTAACTGGATAGTGGTATCGGGTTAAAAAGTAATTCTCAAAAAGCCATGTCCTTCTACGTTTTGATTTTTCTTGTTATGGCTTTTTTTCTAATTTTGTCTTGAGGTCCCGTCAAGAGTAGCCATAAACCAAGATAGCCGCTCCTTAGGGGAGCCCTGTCTTCTGAGAAAAGACCTTATGTAGTGAGAAAGAAATCAATTATCCAAGAAGATTTAACAACTCTAAACATGTCTGTACCCAAAAGCAGATCATCAAAATGAGGAAAAAGTTGTTAGATAAAATCTCCAATGCAGGAGAAGCTTAAAAATTTTCTTAGAGTCTCTTGTCTCAAGAGGTAGTGCAAAACTCTCCAGAACTTAACTATGGCTACTAATTGCAACTTCCTTTCAAAGAGTACAGTGTGAGAAAAAGAAAAAAAGAAAAAGGTTTTTTTTTTTTGGTGTGTGTAGAAACTTACAGTCCTACCTCAGCCAGGTTGTCAGAGTTGGCATAAACAGTGATAAGCATGCCGGTAGCAGCATGTACTATGATGTTGATAATATTACATGATAAAAATGGACCTTACCTCTGTAGTCTTCCTTCCAAAACACCTAACCCAATATAATCAGGAGCAAAATAGCAGACTAATTTCAACTGAGGTAAATACGACAGAATACCTGAACAGGAATTTTCAAAACTGTCAAGGTTATCAAAAACAAAGAGTCTGAGAAACTTACAGCTAAGAAGAGAGTAAAAATATGTGATGACTAAATACATTGTGGTATTCTGAATGGTACTCTGGCACAGTAAAAACATTAGGTAAAACAAAGAAATTTAAAAATTATTTTTATTCGCTATTCTTTAATAATATACTAATATTACTTCATTAATTTTAATAAGTATAATACATTCATGTAATATTTTAATAATGGGGCATCAGTGTGGAGATTAGATTGGAATTCTCTGTAGAATCTTTATAATTTATTTAAATCTAAAATTTATATAAATTATTGGGTTTATATGAAAATGTTTTCCAGTAAAATATATACAGACTGCTTCATCTTTGTTTATAGAAATACAATACCACACAATTTTTTATAGAAATATATAAAGTTTTCAGTCCTACATTTTGGAAACTCTAAAATAACAGTCCTCAACCCTCTAAACCTAACATATTTTTTCCGTAAGTGAAAACATTTCACAACATTTATTACATTTTAAAATTATGATCGATGGCTCATAATCCCATTGAAATTCGAAGCTCTATAATGACTTTCCAAACTATCTTTCTACCTTTCTTTATCATTGCCCATTTACTTTCAACTATATTCTTTAGTAATTGAGTACATTCCTGAGGAATTCTATTCTGTTTCACCAATCCATGTTTTAAATTCCAATGAGCCCCCATGGCTCAATATGTATTTTTTTTGAGTTATTAAGAAGTAAGCTCTGCTTTCTCTGAAATGCCATGACCTATTGTTTATATTTTTTCATTCATATGTATTCATGCTTTAATTTTCAATAATAGTTTTAGTTTATTTCTTTGCACTTGGTTACTTGATTCTTTGCTTCCATTTCAAATGTCACCATGAAATGAACTTTAGAAACCTCTCTAGGAGTTCACCATCTTTGTACCTCTTGGAGGACATATAATAGTATCTTAGAAATGATTGTCATTAAGTATGGTTCAATTTAAGTAATTCAATTAATGATGAATGCAAACTTGGAGATATATTACCTATAATTTCCTTTAATATGTGAAAATATACAACATAAGTGCACTATTAATATACCTATATACATGCAGACACACAGGTTAACTTTATCACAGTGATAAAATAATTATATATAATTATAAAAGTTAATATATGTAATTTATATATTTTGTCCTGAATAATAATAAGAAAAATCTGAATCTTGGTTTTAAGCAGGGGTAATGTTGAATTGCTACTATCCCAGGTAAATATGCTGCTCATGTTTTTCCAGGTAAACTAATTTTCAGCTTGAACTCGTAAGTAGGTATCTCTTCTAGAAAAAAAGCAAATAGAACTTCTTTTCATTTGATTCAGAGTCATAATAAATAGAACTTCACTCTTTCTAATGAGGATGGAAGAGTTACAGCATATATGTGTTCTTAGGTAGTAGCCAAAGCAGACCATTTTACATAGGGTTCTATGTACTTAAGTTTTCCTTAAGAAACAGCTGAAAACATTCTATATGAAATTGCATCAAACCTAAAACTAGATGTTGAATATTGAAAGGTATTACGCCTTTCTACTTTTTTAATGTTACTATCTATATAGTCTTGAAAAAGAAGTGCATGGGACAAAATGCAAAAAGGTAAAAAACAAGCCAGGTGTTATGGCGCGTGCCTGTAGTCCCGGCTACTTTGGAGGCTGAGGCAGGAGACTCCCTTGAACCCTGAAAGAGTAAGTTGCAATAAGCCAACATCGCACTACTGCACTCCAGCCTGGGCAACAGAGCGAGACTGTGACTCGGGGCGGGGGTGGGGGGAAGATGGTGGGAAACATATACATAGATAATCTGTCTTTTTGAAAAACTGCTCTCTACTTCACCATTTTGCTTAGTCTTACTTCACTCAGTATGTTTATTTTCACAAATACATAAAAAAATAAAAAACACAAGTTAAAGGGTTTAATGGCTCATTGTTTCTGCAATAAAATTTAGTAGCTGAAGTCAGGAGGCACCATGGATTTACAAGGGCAGGAGGCTGACTAAGGGATGAATTCAATCACTATTTATCTTTTGAATTAAGAACTTTTATTTCTCTGTTCATCATGTCCGTGAAATAGATCAGAAGGCAATATTGCAAACAGTATTTGTGAGGATTTGGAGTGAGATTGTTAAGGAGAGATGAAGTACAAAAATAGACTTGTATAGATATCATTCATTACAATGTTGCCATTCTACCAAATAGCTAATTATATCAAATTTCATTTCAGATAAATGTTTTCTGGCTTAAGATTTAACCAGCTTTTATAACTGTGAAGATACGTTGTGAATATAAGCCACTTTAAAGTATTTGAACTTGTATATTATGATTGACTAGATACTATTTTCTTGTAGAAACAAATCCATAACTTTAAGAAAACTTTTTTGTTTTAATGGCCATTTAAAGTAAGTTGTTCAATTAGTTTAGTATTAGACAATAAGTGCATTTGGAACATCACCCATACATTATGGAATTGTAACAAAATATAAATAAAGGACGCTTTGGAATGACAACCAATTTTAAATGTTACAGGAAATAAAATGCAAACATTTAAACTTTTCAATCTATAAAAAGGATATTGTTCAAAAATTGTAAAACTGATTAAAACAATGTATAATATCTCCCTAGAAAAAAGAAGCAGAGGTATATTCAATAGAAGCACAGTTGATTATGCTAGAGGTTTAGAAATATGCTTTTTTCCATACCTTCATAAATGATTTCCAGATGGTCTAAAATGTGCTCATAGTACTTTTGTAAAATCTTACTTTTTAAATTAATTATAAGTATTTTGGTGAGATATAAATACTTACATTTCTCCACAAAATTCATGTTGATATTTAAAATAAATAACTCCTCATATACTTATGTCTATAATAAACACAGCTATAAATATGGTATTCCATGTGCTTTGCTATTATTTGCTATGGAAGTTGAATGGAATACAGTTTCCAAAATCCTGTTGGATTATGAAGAAATTGGACTTAGCATTTGTTATCAGAATCCAGTGTTTAGAGTTGTGTCAAAAAATTGACTTCATAGTTATTGCGGTTAGGGCATAGGAAAGAAATAATCTTTTTGATTGCCCATTTTGTCTGAATGGCAGATTTTGATGTTTTAAACCTGACTTGAAATGGAAAGACCAAACATGATTATACAAGAGTCTTTTAATAAGTGTATCAACAGGCAAATGTAGAAGAGAGAAAAATGATTAAGTGTTTTTCTTTGGATTGAATATTTGAATCTTGTGTTTAACACAAATAAGTGGATTTTAGTTTTTTCTGTGCCCTGACATTTTGTATGTTAATTAGTTATCCCCCATGTTATGAGATTTGTCGGTATGTAGATAGTTTCACAGAGATTGAGTTGTACACTTCTAATGCAGGAGCTTGTTTATGTTTCATACTTTTATACTTAGAGAGAAAAAAGTCAATGAAAAAGAGTATGACTTGAAGCAAAAAAAAAGTGACCAAATAAAAGATAAATTCAAAAACTAAAAAGAATTTTACAAAATGAAAATAAATGAAAACTTTTGACTTTGATCTACATCCTTATATTTCTTTAAAGATTTATTATTAACTAATTATAGTCTTCAAAGAAAAGCCCATTTAATTTATAATGTGTTTCTAGCTGCTTAGGTCTGAGATAATATACTGATGTAATAAGTATCAAGGAGACACAAAAATTCCTAAAGGATGAGTTGCAGTAAAAGATAGGTCCAAAGTCTCAATTAAGTAACCACATTTGCCCAAAGTCCAAAATATTATCACTTTTATGTATTAGAAATATGAATGAAATTCAAGGTGAGATTAATATGACTTATATTCATAGTAATATAAATATACTTTCTACTGTATTATAAATATCAATGAAGAAGCACCATATTTAATAGAAAATCTATAAGAAATATGATTGGAAGGCACATTAACATCTTATTAATTACATCTTTTAGGTCAAGCCAAGAATAAGTTGTCAAATACTGACTATGCAGGTATAGATTTTAGATGATAGAAGAGAAATGTAAGAAATAATTTAGGAAAACAAACTATTAACAGAAATGTCATTTAGAGAAAAATACAGTTAGTAAACATATGGAGGGGCAATGATTGTTGTTGTAATTCTAAAGACAAAAATATTTCTAAATTTTCTTCATTTGTAAAACTTATGTTCTAGAGAGACATTAGTGTTGAGAGATATTTTAAATAATTAAATCAGTGAGACTTGGTAATTAATTGAAAATTGGGTTGAGGAGGAAGAATTCAAGGATGACTCCCAAGTTTCAAACTTGGGCTACCACAGTGATGCTGATGTTTTCGTCTGAGATGGGAAATACTGAAAAAAAAATTAGTAAAGGGAGTGATGTTTGATTATGAGATTGATCTTGAACACAATGAATGTGAGATGTCTTTGAAATGTCCACATTGAGATCCACATCAAGACAGTAGTTTATTTACACAAGACATGCAGGCTTGTCCAGCTATCTGGTGAATCAAGATGAAAGTTTCCAGAGTGATACCCTTTACTTTCTTTGGAAGGCAAGAGAATTCACCTTCAAAGAGTAAGACAGAGTGAAAGGGGAATTTGAGCTTAGAAGAGAGCTCAAGCAGTTTCAAGTTTATATTCTTCAAAAGAGTGGGAAAAAAAAGTTCACCAGAAAACAAAAAGATTGACAGATTTCAAAGCATATTTGAGGTTGCTGATAGTGAATTTGCAGTGGTCTAGATCAGCAATCTAGATCTAGACCTTTTGCAAAACTTTTTTTCAGCAATAATTGGCAGTTCAAAAGCAAGAACAGAGGAAACAGCAGGGTTTTTGCCAATAAGTGTATATTAGTCTGTTCTCATGCTGCTAATAAAGACATACCAGAGACTGGGTAATTTATAAAGGAAAGAGGTTTAATTGATTCACAGTTCCACATGGCTGGGAAGCCTCACAATCATGGCAGAAGGTGAATGAGGAACAAAGTAACATCTTGCATGGTGGCAGGGAAGAGAAACATATGTGGGGAACTCCCATTTTTATAAAACCAACAGATCTCAAGAGACTAACTCACTACCATGAGAACAGTGTAGGGGAAATCATTCCTATGATTCAATTATCTCCACCTGGCACCACCCATGACACATGGCGATTATTACAATTCAAGATGAGATTTGGGTGGAGACACAGCCAAGTCATATCAAGATGTATAAAGTGAAGGAACATTAAAGTATTAAAAAGAATATTGTTGATGCAGTGGACAGTAAAATCTGTACTGCATAAAAGGGAGAAAATACAGAGAGAATTGTTTTACTGTGACACAATAGAGGTATTATTGGAGAACATATCTTTTTAAATCTACTAATGATCATGGTACAGTGATTGAACAGCGTGTTGGAAGAAGAGTAGACTGTGGTAAAACGTTTGGATGCCTGAATTGGTAATTTGGAAAAAAGAAAGAATTAGGCAAATCTCCAGGGGCAGACAGACCTACTAGGTCTGCAGAGGAATCTGATGTCTTGGTCTGAATTAAAAGGATGGAGACTTGTTAGAATTGCGGGAGGTAAGGTAGATAAATAAAATCAATAGAGTGTATTTATGATCCAAGAAGCAAGTAGTATCTTGTATTACTTAAACGTTTAGTTTCTTATGCATACATATGGCTCAAACTCATTTAAAAAGATATTTGTAAAAAAAAAAAAACAATTAAAAATCTAACAATAACAGCATTTATCTTGGTACTCACAATTGAGGATGACAATGAAGTAGTATTTCAAAATAAATGAAATAACATGTAATAAAGAAAGGCAAGTAAACCTTAACAACAAAGAAACAGAAAACGTTAGAATCACTCCCTAAATGTGGTAGAGATGATAAAATTGTTAAATTGTACACATAACAATTTGAAATAAATGTTTGTGAGAATTAACCTGGATACCAATGATAAAATGCACAAATAGGTTAACTCTGTAAGTTCTTTCCAGCATTGCCTCCTTGGTAGATTACTATCTCAGATCCATGTCTGAGTTTAACAACCTCACAAAAGAAAAATAAATAAATAAATAAATAAATAAACAAACAAACAAACAGGTCTCAGATAATGGTGAATTTTTGGCAAAGGGAGAAAGGACTGTAATAGTTTTGGCTAAATGAATGTGAACCTAAAAGTTAAAAGACATAAAATGCAAAGAACATGAAAGTAAATGATTGGGATGAAAAGATGTCATGAATTGTTAATGAGATTTGCTTTGAGGTTCTGACTCACACATGCAAAGCTTTCTTTGAAAGCTTGAAATATTAATAAAGTAGACCATATTTTTACTTATGAAAAGTCTATTTTTCTTTCTAATGCCATTTGGATAATTATGAAAAGGACAGAGTAATTTTTATATTCTCCTTTGAATTGTAAGACTTTGATATTAGAACAAAAATTTGGTTTTGGAAACAAATCATACATTTTAAATTTTCCTCTTTTATAGTGAAGGTAAAGGCAATGGATTAAGGAGAAACTCAGATAGAAAAGGAAGAGAAATTGATTTATAATCTCCTACATATATATTGAGAAGTGAGCTTTCATTTTCATTAAATGAAAATATTTCATTCAAAGCAGCCTTATTCTTTATTCTAGAAAAGCTCAGATGAATCAACTTTAATAGATTCCCAAGCCACCAAAAAGAATCCTTAATCACAGAAAGTGGAGACGTTTTCTTTTCATATTACTCCATTCCAATTCTCCAAATCCTTTACACATATACACACCTGGGGAGGCATGTGTATGCACAGGTAAATGCAGATACCCACTCATGAGAGAGAGGCTCAGAAAAAGGTATTAGGAAACTAAAACATTCCTAATTTTTTGAACATAAAATGAACTATAAGTTAAACGCCCACCTTGTCATTTGATGGAATTGCTTTCATTAGTAAAATCCTTGCTTAAGGGATCTGCCATCTCAAAATATTAACTTTTAAGTATGTGTTACATGCAAAAATTTATTTAAAACCACTTACCAGTCACTCTAATCAGAAAACACATTTTTCTAGTGAAATTTCAACTGTTTTACACTTGGTGTCTATATGCACCTGTCACAGGTTAGGATGTTTGCTGTAGAGAAAATATGATGTCTTTGTACTCTTCTGAATGATTGTTACTGGGACTTATAAAGGAGATACTATGTGAATAGAGACATTAAATTTCTAAGAACAAAACATGCCATAAATATTGCAGAATATTTTTTCCTGATGTTCCTGAGGGAGCTAACATTTTTAGAAAATTGTTTTTAGAGGCTGGGCACAGTGGCTCACGCCTGTAATCCCAGCACTTTGGGAGGCCAAGGCGGGTGGATCACAAGGTCAGGAGATCGAGGCCATCCTGGCTAACATGGTGAAACCCCGTCTCTACTAAAAATACAAAAAATTAGCCTGGCGTGGTGGCAGGCTCCTGTAGTCCCAGCTACTCAGGAGGCTGAGGCAGGAGAATGGCATGAACTCAGGAGGCGGAGCTTGCAGTGAGCAGAGATCGCACCACTGCACTCCAGCCTGGGTGACAGAGCGAGACTCCATCTCAAGAAAAAAGAAAAAGAAAATTGTTTTTACAAAAAAACACTTTAACAAATTTTCTGCTAACTGAATTGTTGCAATGTTGCTACTCAACTTCTCTTACATCCTCAGAATCCTCCCTGTCTATGCCAATCTTCATTTCCTTCTCTTCCTTCAAATGTGTAATATGTTAAGAACGTAGAATCTAAAACTTTTTTTTAAAATCTGAGCATTTTGTGAAAGGCATTAGAATTTATTCTGTGTCTTCATTTGGATCCTCTTCATGACATCCTGGCAAATGGTTTCCTTGCTTCTGCTTGAGTCAATTCCTACTAATAATCTTCTTTCAACAACTCTAATAATTAGGAAACAAAGTATCACCTATACCAAAATCTGCCTTTTAATAACATCCATTATTTGGTGCCAGCTTTGTATTCTAAAGCCATGCAGAGTAGATTCAGCTCCTCATCCTCAAAACCAATCTGTCTCATCCTTTGTAAGTGTATTAGCCTGTTCTTATGCTGCTATGAAGAAATACTTAAGACTGGGTAATTTGTGAAAAAGAAAAAAAAAAAAAAAGTTTAATTGACTCACAGTTCCTCACGACTGGGGAGGCCTCAGGAAAATTACAATCATGGTGGAAGGGGCCTTTTCACAGGGTCTCAGGAGAGAGAATGAGTGCCAGCATGGAAAATCCACATGCTTATAAAACCATCAGATCTCATGAGAGAGACTCACTCATTATTATGAAAACAGCATGGGGGAAACTGCCCCCATTATCCAATTACTTTCACCTGGTTTCAATTTGATCCATGGGGATTATTACAATTTAAGGTAAGATATGGGTGAGGACAGAGCCAAATCTTATCATTCTGTCCTGGTCCCTCTCAAATCTTACATCCTCACATTTCAAAACAATCACGCCCTTCTAACAGTCCCTCAAATTCTTAACTCATTCCAGCATTAACCCAAACTCCAAGTCCAAAGTCTCATCTGAGATAAGGCAAGTCCCTTGCACCTATGAGCCTGTAAAATCAAAAGCAAGTTAGTTACTTCCTAGATACAATAGGGGTGTAGGTGTTGGGTAAATACACCTGTATCAAATGGGAAAAATTGGCCAAAACAAAGGGGCTGCAGTGCTGCAGCTATAAAACAGGCTCTAGTCTTTTCTTCTGTCAATTGATCATAGGGAACTCCCAATGTGGCCATCAGTGCAGACTTGGGAAAAGAAGGCAGATTGGCAGGAGTGGAAACCATGGGCATTTGAGCCACTTCCTCATGTAACTTACTTGTGCCTTCAGGATCTCCTAAAACCCAGTCACATACATATCACTTCCACCTGATGATGAAATGCTGCTTTGCATGTCCAACTTTATGGTGAGCTGGGTCAGAAAGCACCCAGTTCATGATAGGCAGTTCAGGTTGCATGGTGGCTTAATGACCCACAGTCAAACATTCAGTTTCTACCAAAACCCAGTAACAGGGCAAGAGCTGTCTCTGAAAAGGAGAGAAGTTATCTGCAGAAGATGGCAGGGCCTTGCTCCAAAATCTTAGAGGCCTCCACTGTGATTCACCTACAGGGGCCTGCCTAAGGCTCCAAACAACATCCGTATTTGACATTGACACCTCAAGCACCATTGAATCTGCTGAGTCATGTGACCCAAGTGGCAGAGCAGCTTGCACAACAGCCTGAACCTGTTGCAGAACCTTCTCCTGTTCCAAACCCCACTCAAAACTGGCAACCAATAAATGGGCCAGAGTAACAAACGCAAATGAGGAATGTGCTGCCTCCAAAATCCAAATAGGCCCACTAGGCATTATAACTCTTTCTTGGTTGTAGAAGGGGCAAAATGCAGCAATTTATTCTTCACCTTAGAATGACTATCTCAACGGTCCCCACACCACTGGACCCTTGGAAATTTCACTGGGGTAGAAGTTCTCTGAATTTTAGTCAAATTTATTTCCCATTCCCTAGCATGCAAATATCTCATTTGCTGTTATTTATGGCTGAGAGAACAGAAGATGGTTCACATCACAGGACTGTGCAACACCCCCCAGTATCAGCACAGAGCCTGATAGCTCTGCTGGGTGGCTACATTCGGAAGATAAATAACCATCACTACAGTTTGGCTCTCAGGAAGCCACATCACTAGGAAGAAGGGGAGAGCGCTACATAAAGGGAACACCCTGTGGGACAAAAGAATCTGAAAGGCAGCCCTTGAGCCACAGATCTTTTCTCTAACATAGTCTACCCAAATGGTAATATGATAAAACAAGTTTCTTTAATGCCTACCAAAGTAGACATTTTGCAGTGTTAAAGAATCTTGTTTTATCATATTGCTCACCAGCAATGGATCCAAAATGAGAAATCCCTGAATTGCCAGAAAAAAGAATTCAGAAGGTTGGTTGTTAAGCTAATCAAGGAGGCACCCAGGGAAATAGCATAAAAATAAACAATCACAACTTCTGGAAATAACGGACAAATTGAGGGAAATGCAAAATGCACTGGCATGTCTCAGCAGTAAAATCAAACAAGCAGAAGAAATAACTTCAGAGCTCAAAGACAAGGTTTTAGAATTAACCCAATCAAACAAAAATAAAGAAAAAAGAGTAAAAACAAAACAAAGCAAAACAGAAAACAAAGCCTCCAGGAAGTTTGGGATTATGTTAAATGACCAAACCTAAGAAAAATCGGTGTTCCTGAGGAATAATGGGTAAAAAATCCACCAACTGTCATGCGGAGACTTACCTAACACATAAGGACTCATATAGACTTAAGGTAAAGGGGTGGAAAAAGATATTCCATGCAAATAGACACTAAAAGCAAGCAGGAGTAGCTATCCTTGTATCAGACAAAACACACTTTAAAGCAACAGGAGTTAAAAAAGACAAAAAGAGACATTGTATAATGATAAAAAGAGTAGTCCAAAAGGAAAATATCACAATTTAAATATATGTGCACCTAACACTGGAGCTCCCAAATTTATAAAACAATAACTATGAGACCTAAGAAATGAGATAGACAGGATAGACAGCAGCACAATAATAATAAGGGACTTTAATACTCCACTGACAGCACTAGACAGGTCATCAAGACATAAAATCAACAAATAAACAATGGGTTTAAGTTTTACCCTGGAAAAAATGGACTTCACAAATATGTGCAGAACATTCTTTCCAGTAACTGTAGAATATACATTCCATTAATTAGCACATGGAACATTCTCCAAGATAGATAATATGATAGGCCACAAAATGAGTCTCAATAAATTTAGAAAATTGAAATTTTATCAAGTACTCTCTCAGACCACAGTGGAATAAAATTGGAAATCAACTGTAAAATAAACCTTCAAAATCATGCAAATATATAGAAATTAAATCATCTTCTCCTGAATGATCGTTAAGTCAACAATTAAATCAAGATGGAAAGAAAAAAAAATTCTTTGAACTGAATGATAATAGTGACACAACCTATCAAAACCTCTGGAATACAGCAAAGGTGGTGTTAAGAGGAAAGTTCATGGCATTAAATGCCTACAACAAAAAGTCTGAAAGAGCACAAACAGACGATCTAAGGTCACACCTCAAAGAACTAGAGAAACAAGAACAAACCAAACCCAAACTCTGCAGAAGAAAAGAAGTAACAAAGATCAGAGAAGAACTAAATGAAATTGAAACAAAAAATAAAAAGATAAATCCAACAAAAACCTGGATATTTGGAAAGATAAACAAAATTGATGGACCATTAGTGAGATTAACAAAGAAAAGAAGAGACACAATCCAAATAAAGGCAGTTAGAAACAAAACAGGAGATATTACAACTTATACCACAGAAATACAAAAGATCATTCAAGGCTAATATGAACATCTTTGCACACATAAACTAAAAAACCTACAAAAGTTGGATAAATTCCTGGAAATATACTATCTTCCTAGATTAAACCAGGAAGAAATAGAAACTCTGAACATACCAATAAGAAGCAGTGAGATTGAAATGGTGATATGATTTGGCTGTGTCCCCACCCAAATCTCAGATTGAATTGTATCTCCCAGAATTCCCACGTGTTGTAAGAGGGACCCAGGGGGTGGCTAATTGAATCATGGGGGCCAGTCTTTCCCGTGCTATTCTCATGATAGTGAGTAAGTCTCATGAGATCTGATGGGTTTACCAGGGGTTTCCGCTTTTGCTTCTTCCTCATTTTTCTCTTGCCATCACCATGTAAGAAGTGCCTTTTGCCACCCACCATGATTGTGAGGCCTCCTTAGAAGTGTGGAACTGTAAGTCTACTTAAACATCTTTTTGTTCCCAGTTTCAGGTATGTCTTTATCAGCAACCTGAAAACAAACTAATACAGTAAACTGGTACTAGTAGAGTGGGGCGTTGCTGAAAAGATACCCGAAAACATGGAAGCGGCTTTGGAACTGGGCAACAGGCAGAGTTTGGAACAGTTTGGAGGGCTGGGGAGACAGGAAATGTGGGAAAGTTTGGAACTCCCTAGAGACATGTTCAATGGCTTTGACAAAAATGTTGATAGTGATATGAACAATAAGGTTCAGGCTGAGATGGTCTCAGACAGAGATGAATAACTGAGTGGGAACTGGAGAAAAGGTGACTCCTGTTATGTTTTAGCAAAGAGACCGGTGGCATTTTGCCTTTATTCTAGAGATCTGTGGAACTTTGAACTTGAGAGAGATGATTTAGGTTATCTGGCAGAAGAAATTTCTAAGCAGAAAAGCATTCAAGAGGTGACTTGGGTACTGTTAAAAACATTCCATTTTCAAAGGAAAACAGCATAAAAGTTTGGAAAAATTGCAGCCTGATGATGCAGTAGAAAAGAAAAATCGATTTTGGGGGGAGAAATTCAAGCCACTTGCAGAAATTTGCATAAGTAACAAGGACCCTAATGTTAATCACCAAGACCGTGAGGAAAATGCCTCCAGGCCATGTCAGAGACCTTCATGGCAGCCCATCACAAGCCCATGGCAGACCATCACAGGCCCAGAGGCCTAGGAGGAAAAAGTGGTTTTGTGGGCCAGGCCCAGGTTCCCTGTGTTGTGTGGAGCCTAAGAACTTGGTGCCTGGTGTCCCAGCTGCTCCAGCCATGGCTGAAAGGGGCCAATGTAGAGCTCAGGCTGTGGCTTCAGAGGATGGAAGCCCCAAGCTTTGGTAGCTTCCAGGTCGCATTGAGCCTGTGGATGCACAGAAGTCAAGAACTGAGATTTGGAAACCTCTGCCTGGATTTCAGAAGCTGTCTGGAAACAGCTGGATGCCCAGATAAAAGTTTGCTCCAGGGGTGGGGCCCTCATGGAGAACTTTTGCTAGGGCAGTGTGGAAGGGAAATATGGGGTCAGAGCCCCCACACAGAGTCCCTATTGGGGCACTGCCTAGTGGAGCTGTGAGAAAAGGCCCACCATCCTCTAGACCGCAGAATGGTGGATCTACTGACAGCTTGCAACTTGTGCCTGGAAAAGCCACAGACACTCAATGCCAGCCTATGAAAGTAGCTAGGAGGAAGCCTGTATTCTGCAATTCCACAGGGGCAGAGCTGTTCAAGACCATGGGAACCCACCTCTTGCATCCACATAACTTGGATGTGAGACTGGGGTTAAAGATCATTTTGGAGTTTTAAAATTTGACTGCTCTGCTGGATTTTGGACTTCTATAGCCCCTTTGTTTTGGCCAATTTCCCTCATTTGGAATGGCTGTATTTACCCAATATCTGTTGTATCTAGGAAGTAACTAGCTTGCTTTCTATTTTATAGGCTCATAGAAGGAAGGGACTTGCATTGTCTCAGATGAGACTTTGGACTGTGAACTTTTGAGTTAATGCTGAAATGAGTTAAGACTTTGGGGGACTGTTGGGAAGTCAGGATTGTGTTTTGAAACGGGAGGACATGAGGTTTGGAGGGGTGAGTGTCAGAATGATATGGTTTGGCTGTGTCCCCACCCAAATTTCAACTTGAATTGTATCTCCCAGAATACCTATGTGTTGTGGCAGGAAGCCAGGGGGAGGTAATTAAATCATGGGGGCTGATTTTTCCCATGCTATTCTCCTGATAGTGAATAATTTCATGAGCTCTGACGGGTTTCAGCGGTTTCTGCTTTTCTTCTTCCTCATTTTTCTCTTGCTGTTATCACATAAGTAGTGCCTTTTGCCTCCCATCATGATTCTGAGGCCTCCTTAGTCATGTGGAGCTGTATGTCCAATTAAACCTCTTTTTGTTCACAGTTTCAGGTATGTCTTTATCAGCAGCGTGAAAACGAGATAATATAAAGAGTAATACAAAATTTGCCAGCCTCCCCCCTTACAAAAAAGTCTAGGATCAGACAAATTCACAACTGAATTCTATTGCACATTCGAAAAAGAATTGGTACCAATCCTATTGACACTATTCCACGAAAAAGAGAAAAAGGGGATCCTCTGTAAATAATTCTATGAAGCCAGTATCACTCTAATACCAAAACCAGGAAAGAACATAACAAAAAAGAAAAGTACAGACCAACGTCTTTGGTGAATATAAATGCAAAAATCCTTAACAAAACACTGGCTAACCAAAACGAATAGCATATCAAAAAGATAATCCACCAAGATCAAGTGGGTTTCATGCCAGGGACGCAACGATAGTTTAACATCCACAAGTCAATAAATGTGATATACCACATAAAAAGAATTAAAAACAAAAATTACATAATCATTTCAAGAGATGCAGAAAAAGCATTTGACAAAATCCAGCATCTTTCATTGATTAGAACCCTAGCAAAATTGTCATTGAAGGGATAAAACTTAATGTAATAAAAGCCATCTATGACAGACCCACAGTCAACATAATACTTAAAGGGGGAAATATTAAAAACATTCCCCCTGAGAACTGTAACAAGACAAAGTTCCCCAGTTTTACCACTTCTATTCAATATAGTACTGGAAATCCTATGCAGAGCAATTAGACAAGATAAAGAAACAAAGAGTATCCAAACTGGTAAAGATGACGTCAAACTGTTACTGTTTGCTGATGATATGATTGTATATGTAGAAAACCTGAAGACTTATTTAAAAAGCTCCTAGAACTGGTAAATGAATTCACCAAAGTTTCAGGATACAAAATTAATGTACACAAATAAGTAGCTCTGCTATACACCAACAGCAACCAAGCTGAGAATCAAATCAACCCCCTTCACAGTAGCAGCAAAAAATTAAGAATAGTAAAGTCCTTAGGAATATACCTAACCAAGGACATGAAAGACCTCTAAAAGGAAAACTGAAAACACTGCTGAAAGAAATCATAGATGATACAAATAACTGGACACATATCCCATGCTCATGGATAGGTAGAATCAATATTGTGAAAATGACCATATGGCCAAAAGCAATCTACAAATTCAATGCAATTCCCATGAAAATACTGCCATTATTCTTCACAGAACTAGAAAAAACAATCCTAAAACTCATGTAAAACAAAAAACGAGCCCAAACAGCCAAAGCAATACTAAGCAAAAAAAACAAAAACAAAAACAAAAAAACAAAAACAAATCTGGAGGCATCTCATAACCCAACTGCAAACTATAATATATATGAGACCATACTGACCAAAACAGCATGGCAGCATGGTACTGATATAAAAACAGGCACATAGACCAATAGAACAGAATATAGAACACAGAAATGAAGCCAGATACTTACAGCCAACTCTTTGGTTGCTCTTTGACAAAGCAAACAAAAATACAAAGTGGGGAAAGGACACCCTATTCAACACATGGTGCTTGGATAATTGGCTAGCCACATGAAGAAGAATGAAACTGGATCCTCATCTCTCACCTTATACAAAAATCAACTTGAAATGGGTCAAAGGCTTAAATCTAAGACCTGAAACCATAAAAAACTATAACATTGAAAAAACCCTTCTAGACATTGGCTTAGGTAATGACTTCATGACCAAGAACCCAAAAGCAAACACAACAAAACAAAGATAAAAAGATGGAACTTAATTAAACTAAAAAGCCTCTGCACATCAAAAGAAACAATCAGCAGAGTAAACAGGCAACCCACAGAATGGGAAAAAAACATTTGTAATCTACATATCTGACAAAGAATTAATATCCAGAATCTACAAGAAACTCAAACAGATTAGCAACAATAAATAAATAATAAAAGCAAACAAGCTCATCAAAAAGTAGGCTAAAGACATGAACAGGCAATTCTCAAAAGAAGAT
This sequence comes from Theropithecus gelada, assembly GCF_003255815.1. Classification (NCBI taxonomy): domain Eukaryota; kingdom Metazoa; phylum Chordata; class Mammalia; order Primates; family Cercopithecidae; genus Theropithecus; species Theropithecus gelada. The sequence continues at coordinate 165,918,229 of NC_037671.1, forward strand.
ATACAAATGGCTAACAAGCATATGGACAAATGCTCAACATCACTGATTATCTGGACAAATGCTCAACATCACTGATTATCAAAGAAATGCAAATCAAAACCACAATGCAATACCACCTCACTCCTGCAAGAATGGCCATAATCAAAAAATAAAAAAATAATAGATGTTGGCACCGATGTGGTGAAAAGGGAACACTTTTACACTACTGGTGGGAATGTAAACTAGTACAACCACTGTGGAAAAGAGTGTGGAGATTCCTTAAAGAACTAAAAGTAGATCTACCATTTGGTCCAGCATCCCAATACTTGCACAACCATTTTTATAGCGGCACTTTTTGCAATTGCAAAAATATGGAACCACCAGCTAAGGTTGCAGAGGCAAAGGTTGCAGGGAGCTGAGATCTCGCCACTGCACTCCAGCCAGGGCAACAGAGCGAGACTCTATCTCAAAAAAAAAAAAAAAAAAAAAAAGGAACCAGCCCAAATGCTTATCAATCAATGAGTGGATAAAGAAAATGTGGTATATATATACCATGGAATAATACTTTGTCATAAAAAGAAACAAAATAATGGCATTCACAGCAGCCTGGATGGAACTGGAGATTATTGTTCTAAGTGAAGTAACTCAGGAATGTAAAACTAAACATTGTATGTTCTCACTCATGTGGGAGCTAAGCCATGAGGATGTAAAGGCATAAGAATAATACATTGGACTATGGGGTCTTGGGGGAAAGGTTGGGGGACGGCGAGGGATAAAATATGGCAAACTGGATACAGTGTATGCTGCTCAGGTGATGGGTGCACCAAAATCTCAGAATCACCAATAAGGAACTTATTCCTGTAACCAAACACCACCTGTTCCCCCAAAACCCATGGAAATAAAAATAAAAATAAATATAAAAGAGGATATATGATAATTTCTTTCGGAATCCTTAAGTTTAAAAAGTGATAGTAAAATTTAAAACAAAAAGATGACTTGAATACATAAATACATTTCCATGAGTTGGGAAAAATTTTTATTTAGAATTTCTAATACCCCAAAAAAGGATAGAGAAATGCAAGTGCCATTTTTGGTATGGAGTTAAACTCTACAATTATTCTTGTCTGAGTAATTTATTGATCTCTCTTCTCTGTCATGTGTCTCTGCAGCTCTCTGTTTCTCACTCCCTCTCTCTCACCTTATATAAGTACACATGCATATTCATGTATATATAATACTTCAGATTTTAGATTTCATATCTATATATATGTTATAGAGATAAAATCTACTTTTTGACTACAGTAATCCTTCATACAATCTATTTTTAAAAACTTTATTTCAACTGAGATATAGTATTTATTATATATTATTGTGTCAGATCCTTAGACATCTGACTAAAGTTTACACATACACACATTTGTAATGTTCTCAAAGCACTTTTATTTGGTGTATCAGAATTAACCTATGAGATTTGCCTAACATATTTCAATTGAGAGTAGATAATAAAGTATTACAAATGTCATGAGCTATCGGTTTTCATTCTGAAACTTCTAGCACAATAAACTACTGAACATCTACTTTACCTTTAAAAAAGACTTCCCTTTCATTTTTAGCTGACATGTAATAATTGTAAAATTATATCTTTTTAACAAGCTTGATCAGCTAAGAGTACCAATATTTTAAATGATTTCAGAAAAATTTATCTTATTCCAGATACTAATCCAAAGAGAACCAAACATTTGTTTTCTACTGTTTCTTGTGGAAAATTTTACAACCAAACATTACTTTGAATCATAATTTCAACTTTTATATTTATTTGTGACTATAGGGAATAATTGTCTGTATACAAACCATCTAAAACAAAATTGTCAATAAATGGCTGACAACTACTTTAAATTCAAAGCAGTAGAGACTTTCCAATAAAATATTATATAATGAAAATTGCTTTGCATAATACATTGAACAGGTAGATACCCTAAAGTACTCATTTACTTTCAAAATATAATATTTTAAGTTAGTAAGGTGAAGTGGAAAATAATATATTTAAGTATGGAAATTTTGCTTCTAAATGCTGAATTTCCAACAAATGTGACAAGCATGAGAAACTACCAAAGCTTTTTGCTAGTCAAGAGTTAGTGATAGATGCCTAAAACAGGTATTTGCTGAAAACAAAACTGCCTTACAATGGAGTCTTTTTGCTCAATTGCATTTAGTTTATGTGCCTGCTACCTAATGTTACCTGTTTAGTACAAAGACTCTCTAGGCCTACATTTTAAGAAGCTATCTTTAAAATATTTTGAAATTTATATCTATACCACCATGATGATTTTTATTTGTAAACTTTTTTTCTGTTATAATTAATGACTTTTCTGTAACGTATTTGGCACAGCATGTTACTCTTAGAAATATGTATTTATGATGCAATTACATCTCATTAAGTCCTTGAGTTCCAAACCTTAGGTGGAGTCTTATTTTGTATCTTTCCTCATTCTAGGCATACATTTGTTTATGTGGTATTTATGTTTCTTTAAATTGAAAGTTTATAAAATGGGTGCTAAATTAAAGAAAGGAAATGTCACTTAACACTTTCTTTGAAAGCAGAATATAATGTATTCCATTGAACAGCTGGGGAATTTTCATACTTTATGCAAATTTGTTCAAAAGTAACAAAAGTAGAGAAAATGTGAGTGTATAAGACTATTTCAAAGTGCAAATAAATGCGAATTGTCTACACATTAAAAATGCGTGCATACACTTATTTTTAAGCATTCATTGCACAATTGTTAACAGAAAACAGGATTTTTATGTTTTTGCTGCATAGCTAAAGGAGATCCAACTATGATATGTAGTATGCTCATTTGCAAACAGAATAATGACATGAAATCCATAATTTGATTACACAAAATACAGAGCAATATGTGATAAGAAGAAAGACCCATCAGAGTTAGATGTTCCATATGATGTTTTAATCTTTCAGGAAACACAAACAGCATTTTATTTTCCATCTTAGTACTTAATACTTTTACCAGCAAGAGTATCTCTTTCCAAATGGAAATAATTTTGAGAGTCCCATTAAGCACTATAAGTTTAATTCGTGAAATACATATTAAATTTATATATTCTTCATGTCTTATATATCATCTTTTTTATTTTATAGATATGAAAATAATGCAATGAAAATTCATTTTAAATGACTTTTTAAACTGAAATCGCTAAATGATATTCAGCATTGATATTCTAGATTACCTGTTTTTGAATTATGTGGTATATACATATCACAACTGGGCAGCTTACATATACTAATCTATATCATTGTAACTGGAATATGCATTTTTATTGATGTAGGTCTTAAAGTTCTCTATATTGAGTTTTCTTGGGGTAGATGTTTATAAAAAGCTAAAATATTCCCTTGGAAATATTAAAAAGTCATAATTTTTCTTCAATATATAGCATTTCTATCATTACACATTGGAATTCCAAATATTAATATTAATGTGAGATCAGGTGAACTAATTGGAGAGTAGATAAAATTAATATCGTGTACATTTTTCTTTTACCCAACAACAGACACTATCATCCCATATATCAATTTCTGTTTTACTTAATTTGAAATAATAATTGTATTTTTAAAAAAATATATGGTAAAAAACCTGTATGTATTTGCTCTTTCTTTTCATTTTTTATTATACAATGGTGTAAATTTTATTTTATTATCAAATATATAACCCTTGAGTCTAGTTACTTAACCATTTGAAACATAGTTTAAATATTTAGGAAGTAGGGTACCATACCAACTAAATAATAAAAAGGAAACGGTTAAATAACACACTAAAACTCAACTCCTGTCACCCATGAACTGTTCCTGTGATTTGATACAAAATTTATATTTCATTGGCACACAAATAAAAGAATAGCTCACCAAATAAATACACATATCCTAGATTAAATGTTATTTTGTCTGTGATGCTTTCCCCAAACTGAGTTTGCCAATCCAAACTTTTTTTCTAAAAAGTTTAACTGTGGCCTGGTGTTGTAATTTGTCTGTTTACAGATTTGTCTGTGTCACTGGATTGTGAGCTCTTTCAGTACAGAGGCCAGAAACAAAGTACCAGAGACCAGGGATCATGGTTAATTTGCTTGTATTAATTCAATATTCCCTGCCAAAACGATCTTTCCAAAACACAAAGCTAATGATTTTATCCTTCTGCTTCAAATACATTAGTGATTTTCCGTATAACTACAGGGACTTTAGCATGAAGACTTAATTATCTGGTTCATTTTAATTTTTATTCTATCTGACATTTGTCTTTTGACTAAGTATTTATATTTAATGAAGCTACTTATATATTGGAATATAAACCTACAATCGTATTTGTTTTGTATTTATCCATTTTGTTGTAATTTTTTCTCCTTTCTGGTCTTATTTTGAAGTAAGATTTTTTTATTATTTCCTTTCTCCTTCTATTAGCTGGTTAACCTCATCTCCACACCTTTGCCCGCAGCAATCGTTAACTTTATAGAACTAGCATTAGCAACATCAAACTCTCATGCTGTTTCACACTTTCACACACTATGCCTGAGATTCAATCTTCAAAATATCCTCAATCTTCACATGATACAAGAAGTTCTTCACTGCCCAAGGTTTGGTCAATATGAAGGAAACACTACAGTCTCTTTCACATCTACCCTTCATATTTGCTCCGTTCTTTAAAGGTCGTAGCTGTCTGAGAGTTTAATATTACTTCATGTTTTTTCTATATATTGTAAATTTAAAAAATTAAAATCTGGGAGGTATTTATGTATTTTGTTATAGAATTTACCTGTTAAATCTCTGGTAAATATTGTCTATCAATTCATTTTTGTATTTAACTTTAATGAATATTTTATAGTACAAAAGTGTTCTTAAATTATAATTTTTTTCTTTGTTGCTACTAAGAATACCCTAGTAATTTAGGTAGGCCCACTTTACCCTACATTTTCTTCTAATGGTTGACTATATATTCTTCTACTATCTTCATATGTAGTATTGTTTCACATTCACAATTTTAATCTGTTGAAGTTTTGTTGTAAATAGGAATTTGATAATTTTTCATAGGTATCTAATTTTATCCAAACCATTTATGGATAGCTTATACTTCCTTCCACTGGTATAAAATGTAAATCTTTTTCATTAACTACATTCTCACATTATATTAGTTTCTTTCTGTAATTATACAATTTCATTTGTAAAATTTATATTAACATATCACTTCTTTCTCTGTTAGATATGTCCCTCTTCACTATTATTTAGTTTTAAAATCTTTATTGGTTGCTAATGGCCTTCCTCTCTACCATAGAACTTTAGAATTAATGTGTGAAGTTTTGTATTAAGAAACTCCTTTTGGCCGGGCGCGGTGGCTCAAGTCTGTAATCCCAGCACTTTGGGAGGCCGAGACGGGCGGATCACGAGGTCAGGAGATCGAGACCATCCTGGCTAACACGGTGAAACCCCGTCTCTACTAAAAAATACAAAAAAACTAGCCGGGCGAGGCGGCGGGCGCCTGTAGTCCCAGCTACTCATGAGGCTGAGGCAGGAGAATGGCGTGTACCCGGGAGGCAGAGCTTGCAGTGAGCTGAGATCCGGCCACTGCACTCCAGCCTGGGTGACAGAGCAAGATTCCGTCTCAAAAAAAAAAAAAAAAAGAAAAAAAAAAAAAAGAAACTCCTTTTGGAGTTTTGATTAGTATTGTAATGAATTCATAAATTTACTTGATAACAATTGTTATTTTTATAATATTAGGTTTTCCTTCGAGAAACATGATTTAAGTGCTTAAGAGTTTTTAAACAAGACAAATATGCTATACAGAAATAAAAAGATTGATAATTCTGATTATGTCGATAAAAGTCAAAAAGTACAGAAATTGGATCTACTTATATTTTTAGATAAATTGTATATTTAATAGCATACAGATATATACAGATATCTATCTATAAATGTAAGTGAACACATAAATATATTATATATAACTTTATACATTTATAAATTTAAATTGATGTAAATATATTCATCATATATATGTATATGTGTGCACATATATTTTTATATATATAAATGCATTGTTGATGGGAATAGATTCTAAGAAATGTGTCCTTAGGTGACTTTGTAATTGTGCAAACATCATAGCATATATTTATGCAAACCTAAATGATACAGCCTATTGCACACCAAAGCTATATGAAATAGCTTACTGCTCCTGGACTTAAACCTGTACCGCAGGTTATTTTATTGAATGCCCTAGGAAATTATAACACAATGGTAAGTTTTTGTGGATCTAAACATATCTAAACATAAAATAGGTAACAGTGAAAATATGGTATAAAAGATAAAACATGGTACACCTATATAGGGAAACTCCTTTATAATCTTATAGGACCACTGCTTTATGTACAGTCCATAGTTGACCAGAACATTGTTATGTAGTGTGCTATTGTTGTTTATTTTCAAGATTATAGTCATCCTACATAAAAAAAGATGAGAAATATTTTCTTTTTCTCTATTCTTCAGAAGATTTTGTATAAGACTGTGGTGAATTATCATTTGAAAGTTTGTAGAAAATTCTCTTAAGCACCATCTAGGCTGGATATCTTCTTTATACCAAGATTTGTAACCACTGCTTCAAGTTCTTAAATAAATATACAACTATTCAGAATGTGTATTTCTTCTTCAGTCAATTTCAACATTTTTTTCCTTTCATTTAGTCTGTTGTGTCTAAGCATTCACTTGTTTGCATAAATTTTTTGTAATACTTGTTTTATTTGTAGTTATGTTCACATTTTTGTTTATATTTATTTCTATTTGTTTTATTTGGTCAATCTTGGGAAATTTATGCTTTGTATGTCTTTTTAAATTTTCATATGGCTTTGTTTATCTCTAATCTATTTTTCTTGCCTCTATCATTGATCCCAGCTGTAATTTTTTAATCTTCTGTATATCTTATTAGGTCTATTGTAATTTTTTTTCTAATTTTTTATATATCAAGCTGGTTAATTTTCAGCTTTTTTTCTATATAAGCTTACAGATTTAGATTTCACTTGAAACATTCTTATTTACATTTTAAATTTTTGATTTTTTTATCATTCTGTTCTAAGATTTTCATATTTCTGTTATTATTTGCTTCATGATCCAAAAGTGTTTTAAAATATTTTTAATGTTTAAAAATATAGGATTTTATAATTTAGCTTTTTTAAAACTAATATTGTGGTCAGCACATGTGGTCTGTGTAATATATTTCATATGATATTTGTCCAACTATTTGTTATAGTTTGGTGTACTAATGGTTTTTGTGAATATTTCTTATGTGCATGGGAATAATGTTGAATGTAGACATCTGCATATAGCCATTAAGAAAAGCATGTAAACTCTATTCAAATCTTTTTCTTGGTATTTTGTCTCCTAGATTGATCAATAATTGAGAAAGATATGTATATTTTTTCCTAAAAGTCTATGGCTTTTTTCAAACCTATTTTGAATCCATTTTATTAGGCATTTTATAATTTTAGGTTCACAGCAAAACTGAGAAGAAGGTACAGAGATTTTCCACACATCCCTGCTCACACACATGCATAACCTCCCTCATGATTAACATTCCTCATTAGAGTGGTAGAATAGTTACAATTGATAAATCCATGTAAACACATCATAATCATCTAAAATCCATGGTTTATATTGGGGTTCACACTTCTTGTTGTACATTTTATGAGTTTGATGAAGAGACATGTATCAATCACTACAGTATCATACAGGGTATTTTCACTGCCTCTGTGTTCTGCCTATTAATCTCCTGCTGCCAACCTGCTACAACAACTGATATTTTTATTAACTGTACAGTTTTGCCTTGTCCTGGATGTCATAGAGTTGGAAGCATACAGTATGCAGCCTTTTCAGGTTCACTTATTTCACTCAGTAATAAACATTTAAGATTTCATCATGTCTTTTCATAGCTTGATAGCTCGTTTCTTTTTAGTGCTGACAAAGGCTCTTTGCTTCACCATACATTGGTCAGACTCGTGAACCTTCTTCTAGTTCCATGTATGCACTTTCTTGTAAAATCCAGTTTTAGCAAGAACTCCCTAATCTGAATATTTGATCACTCTAGATATATGATCAGGTTTGTCATTATCCACCATCCCACAAAGTCATATCTAATCACTCTGGCCTGTCTTCATCAAGAATCCAATTTGATCAATGCAGCCAGAATTCCCCTTAGCCCTCATGTTTCCTCTTAGTAATTTTCCATCCACTGAGCCTCACTCTGCTCCTTGGCTATAAATTCCCAATTTCCATGCTATATTTGGAGTTGATCCCAATCTTTTCCCTTACCACTGCAAAATCTATTTCAAGCAGTCCCCATAAAATCTTCCTTGCTGTGCTGTAACAACAATTATTGAATAAATTTTGCTTTAACAGTGCTAAATAATGTTCCACTCTTTGAATGTTCCATAGTGTATTTATCTATTCATCTACTGATGGACAATTTAGTTGTTTCCTAGTTTTTAAAATTATGAAAAATGCTTCTATAGGCCGGGCGCGGTGGCTCAAGCCTGTAATCCCAGCACTTTGGGAGGCCGAGACGGGCGGATCACAAGGTCAGGAGATCGAGACTTTCCTGGCTAACACGGTGAAACCCTGTCTCTACTAAAAAATGCAAAAAAACTAGCCGGGCAAGGTGGCAGGCACCTGTATTCCCAGCTACTTGGGAGGCTGAGGCAGGAGAATGGCGTAAACCCGGGAGGCAGAGCTTGCAGTGAGCTGAGATCTGGCCACTGCACTCCAGCCTGGGTGACAGAGCGAGACTCCGTCTCAAAAAAAAAAAAAAAAAAAAAAAAAAGAAAAGAAAAAGAATGCTGCTATAAACATACGTGTTCAGGTTTTCACATGGACGCAAAATTTCTACTCATTTGGGGAAATTCCAAGAAGTGAAATTTCTGATTCATATGTTAAGAGAATGTTTAGTTTTACATAAAACTGTCAAACTGCATTGGAAAGTGACTGTACCATTTTGCATTCCACCAGCAATGAATAAGAGTTTTTGTTGCTCCACATCTGCAACAACATTTGGTATTATCAGTGTTCCATATGTTTGCCATTGAAGTCGTATCTAATTGTTTGTTTGCACTTCCCTCATGAAATATGATGTGGAACAATGTTTCACATGCTTATTTGCATTGTGTATGTATGCACACACACACACACATACACACACACACACACAGGTAGAGTGTCTATTAAAGTCTTAGGTTCATTTTAAATAATTTTTTATTATTGACTTTTAAATGTTCATTTTATATTTCAGATAAGAAGACTTTATAAGATGTGTCTTATGAAAATATTTTCTTCTCATTTGGGATTTATCTTTTTATTTTCTTGACATTGTCCTTTGGATAGCAGAAAATTTTAATTTTAATAAGTCCAGCTTATCAATCATTTTTTTCATGGATTGTGTTTTTGATGTTGTATCTAAAAGGTCATCACTGTACCCAATATCATCTAGCTTTTCTCTTATATTATCTTCTACGAGTTTTACAGTGTTTTGTTTTACATTTAATTTTATGATTCCTTTTGAGTTAACCTTTGTGAACAGTATAAGGTCTGTGTTTAGGGTTTTTTTTTTTTTTTTTTTTTTTTTTTTTTTTTTTTTTTTTTTTTTTTGCATGTGGCTGGCTGTCCAGTTGCTTCCACATCATTTGTAGAAAAGACTGTCTTTGCTTGATTGTATTGCCTTTGCTTTTTTGTCAAACATCAGTTGAGTACATATGTGAATCTATTTTTGAATCTATGTGTTACATTAATCTATTTGTCTAGTCTTTCACCAATATTATACTTTCATGATTACTGTAACTTTAGAGTGTCTTAAAGTCCAGTAGTGTCATTCCTTCAGCTTTGTTGTTCTCTTTCAATGTTGTATTAGCCATTTTGAATCTCTTTTTTTCTCCAAAAGAACTTCAGAATCACTTTGCTGATATACCTAAAATAACTTGCTGACATTTTAATTGGGATTGCATTGAATTTATAGATTAAGTTTGGAAAGACTGACATCTTGATGATATTAAGTCTTTCTATCCATGAACATAGGATATCTCTCCATTTATTTAATTAATCTTTGATTTTGTTCATCAGACTGTATAATTTTCCTCATATAGATTTTGTACTTATTTTGTTCAATTTAGACCTAAGCATTGTATTTTTGTGGTGCTAATGGAAATGGCATTGTTTTTAATTTCAAATTTCATCTGTATTTTTTCATGTGAATATGACTATGTGTAATGATAGGTCCAGTACCTCAAAATGTGACTATATTTGATGACAGGGTATTATAGAGGTGAAAAATTAAAATCAGGTCATTATGGCGAACTCCAATCTAATCTGACTTGCGTCTTTATAAGAAGAGATTAGAACACACAGGAAAACACCAGAGGTATGTATACACAGGGTTTTTTCTTTTTTTATCACATGTCAGATAGTTAAAAGTTTATATCATTCACATATTAAATTTTTATCATTGCTTACTTTTACTTATTTGTAATAATTATTGTTCATTTTATTACTAATTTTTTAGAATATTATAGTATTTTTCTTTAATTTGAAGATTTCAAAATTTTATTACAATGAGTTTTTCATATACTCTCTTCAGTACTTCATTTATCCTTTTTATCTGAAAAAAATGTATTTTTATTCACGTTAGCATATTTCTTCCATACTTTTCTAGATTACTCCTTTCCTTTCATTCATTTCTGTGCCATTTTTCAAGAACTACTGTTAACTTATTATTAAAACTTATAATCTATCTGTCTGTTTCCTAAATTGCTTTCTGTAGATTTTAGCTTTCATTTCTACATTCTAAGAGAATATGCTTTCAACAAAATCAAGTGCCCCGTTTAACTATCTTATAAGGATTTTGTGAGATAATTTTTCTTTAAATGTTCTCAAAGTTTTATTATATGAAGAGTTTTACACTCACATTATTAAAAGTTTACAAGCTAAAAGCAGAGTAAATGTGAAAACTCTCCTAGATCTAATCTCCATACACCTAGGTTCCTGACCCTGAGTCAAACAAGCCTGCCAGTTAACTTTGCATTCCCTAGTAATACTTTATACACAGACACACACTGTATACACTCTTTAAAAATACTCTTATGGTAGCATCCTACAACCATGATCTATAGAAAAGTATATGTTTTATTTAATATATTTAGAAAATTTCCTGTTTTCGTATTTAGGAAATTTTTTTCCTGTATTCTTTTTTTTTTTGTGGTGATATGTTATTCCATCATATAAGTAATTAATTTCCTGAGTCTTGAAGGATCTCAGAATATTTTTAACCTTTTTGTATCACATGCAAAGCTGCAATAAATAAGCTTGGACTTACATTATTTTTAATCTTGATGAAGAAATCTATAATACTTTTCTTAGAAGTGCTATTCTGTGTCAAAGGACGTGTTCACATTTAATTATGCAAGGTATCAGAAACTCTTGAGAAGACAATTTTGAAAATTTATGTTTTCCTACAATTAAACCATACTGTTAAGATGTAAAAGGTTATAAGTAACATTAGATCCAATACAATATAAACTCTGAAAGTGCATATGTCTTGTGATTTTCTACCTATGTATCACTGACAATAAAGTACTTGATGTGTAACAATTGCTTAATCAGTACAATGGAATAAATAAGTACATGATGCAATGTGCATTTGTGAGTTTTTCCACTTTGCATTCATTTTCATTTCTACCATTGACTATCAATACCATCCTGATTTTGCAGTGAGGAAATCACTGTTTCTTCAAAGTCAGTGGGGTTAGGGTTTCTTCCAAATCCAGTTCCAGGAGTGACAAGTGGAGTAAAAATATAAACAATAAAGCTTGCATTACACAAAGTTCCATGATTGATTCAGTGATAAATACTTGATGCAATCACATCCAATGATAAATTGTGAGAGTTATTCTTAGATGTCAATAATTAAGATATGCTTTATTGAGGGCCATATTAATATCCTTGTAAACATTCCTGGAAGGTGTTCTCTTAGCATTTCTGTCTATTCATAAAAACAGATTCCTGGATGGGTGTGGTGACTCACTCCTGTCATCTCAGGACATTGGTATATCAAGGTGAGAGAAGAGCTTGAGATCAGGAGTTTGAGACCAGCATGAGCAATATAGTGAGACCCCAACTAATTGTGGTTTGAGTCTGTATACCCAACAAAAATCTCTTATTGAATTGTGATCCTGAGTGTTGGAGGTGGGGATTGGTGGGAGGTAATTAGATCATGGAGTGGGTTTCTAAAGATTTAGTACCATTCCCTTAGTTCTGTCTCATGATAGAGTTTTCATGAGATCTGGTTGTTTAAAAGTGTATAGCACTTCCCCCTTCTCTGTCTCTCTGTGAGACGTGTTTGCTTGACCTTTGCCTTCTACTATGATTGTAAGTTTCCTGAGGCCTCCACAGCTATGCCTCCTGTACATTCTGCAGAACTGTGAGTCAATTAAACCTCCTTTCTTTATAAACTACCCAGTCTCAGATAGTTCTTTATAGCAACGTGAGAATGGACTAATACACCAACTTTACAAAAACAAAAAAATGTAAAAGCAGTGAGGCATTATGGCATGGGCCTGTAGTTCCACATACTGAGGAGTTTGAGTTGGGAGGATAACTTAAGCTGTGGAGTTAGAGGTTACAATGAGCTAGGATTGCTCCATTGCACTCCAGCCTGCACAACAGAGTGAGACTATCTCTTAAAACAAAAAAGAAAACACAAATAAACAGGAAAACAGATTTCAAGCTGAAAACAAGATTACAGATTACAGAATAAGAAAAATGGGTCTCATTGAAAATCACTGGGTGAGGGAGTATCTACTTAAATAGGGTAGTAGAGAACATGTTTTGAAGTAAAAACTTCAGAGCCTATTGTCTCAAAGTAGTTGAACAGAAAGACAATTACTCAAGTCCATAGTTGCGAAATAATTGGTTAGTTACTGACATGGTTTGGCTGTGTCCGCACCCAAATCTCATCTTGATGGTAACTCCCACAGTTCCTACATGTCATGGGAGGAGCCAGGCTGGAAGTGATTGAATTATGGGAATGGGTCTTTCATGTGCTGTTCTCATGATAGTGAATGAGTTTCATGAGATCTGATGGTTTTTAAAAGGGCAGTTTCCCTGCACAAACTCTCTTCTCTTGTCAGCAACTGTGTGAGATGTGTCTTTCACCTTTCACCATGATTGTGAGGCCTCCCCAGCCACATGAAACTGTAAGTCCAATAAAACTCTTTCTTTTGTAAATTGCCCAGTCTCAGGTATATCTTTATCAGCAGCATGACAGCAGACTAATACATTAAATTGGTAGCAGTAGAGTGGGGCACAGCTGAAAAGATACTTGAAAATGTGAAAGCAACTTTTGAACTGGGTAACAGGCAGAGATAGGAACAGTTTGGAGGGCTCATAAGAAGACAAGAAAATATGGGAAAGTTTGGAACTTCCTAGAGACTTATTTAATGTCTTTGACAAACATGCTGATATTGGTATGAACAACAAGTTCCAGGCTGAGATGATCTCAGATGGAGATGAGGAACTTGTTGGTAATTGGAGCAAAGGTAACTCTTGTTATGTTTCAGCAAAGAGACTGGTGGCATTTTGCCCTTGACCTAGAGATTTGTGGAACTTCGAACCTGAGAGAGAGATGATTTAGTGTATCTGGTGGAAGAAATTTATAAGCAGCAAAGCATTCAAGAGGTAACTTAGATGCTGTTAAAGACATTCCATTTTATAAGGGAAGCAGAACATAAAAGTTTGGAAAATTTGCAGTCAGACAATGCGATAGAAAAGATAATCCCATTTTCTGAGGAGAAATTCAAGCCAGATGCAGAAATTTGTGTAAGTAACAAGGATCCAAATGTTAATCCCAAGACAATTGGGAAAATGTTTCTAGAACATATCAGAGGTCTTCATCGCATCCCCTACCACCACAGGCCTGGAAGTCTGACTTGGTGTCCCACATCCCAGCTGTGACTAAAAGGGGTCAATGTATAGCTCCAGCAATGGCTTCAGATGGTACAAGCCCCAAGCCTTGGCAGCTTTCACGTGGTGTTGAGCCTGCAGGTGCAAAGATATGAAGAATTGAGGTTTGAGAACCTCCACCTAAATTTCAGATAATATAGCCTGGATGTCCAGGCAGAAGTTTGCTGTGGGCGTGGGGTGATCATGGAGAACCTCTGCTAGGGCAGTGCAGAAGCAAAATGTGATGTTTGAGCACCCACAAAGAGTCCCTACTGGGGCACCACCTGGCGACTCTGTGAGAAGAGGGCCACCGTCCTCCAGACCCCAGAATGGTAGATCCACCGACAGGTGGCACCATGTTGCTGGAAAAGCCACAGACACTCAACACCAGCCCCTGAAAAGAGCTTGGAGGGAGGCTTTACTCTGCAAAGCCACAGGGGCAGAGCTGCTCAAGACCATGGGAACCCACCTCTTGCAGCATCATGACCTGGATATGAGACTTGAAGTCAAAGAAGATCATTTCAGAGGTTTAGAATTTGACTGCCCTGCTAGATTTCAGATTTGCACAGTGCCTGTAGCCCCTTTGTTTTGGCCAATTTCTCCCATTTGGAATGGCTGTATCTACCCAGCGTCTGTACTCTCATTGAATCTAGGAAGTAACTAACTTGCTTTTGATTTTACAGGCTCATAGGTGGAAGGGACTCACCTTGTCTCAGATGAGACATTGGGCTGTGAACTTTTGAGTTAATGCTGAAATAAGTTAAAATTTTGGGGGACTGTTGGGAAGGCATGATTGGTTTTGAAATGTGAATGTACGATATTTGGGAGGGACCAGGGTGGAATGATACGACTTGGCTGTGTCAGTACCCAAATCTCATCTTGAATTATAACTCCCACAATTACCCCATGTCATGGGAGAAACCCAGTGGGAGGTGACTGAATATGAGGGAAGATCTTTCCTGTGCTGTTCTCATGATAGTGAATGTGTCTCATGAGATCTGATGGTTTTAAAAAGGGGAGTTTCCCTGTACAAGCTGTCTTCTCTTGTCTGCCACCATGTGAGAAGTACCTTTTACTTTCTACCATGATTGTGAGGCCTCCTTGGCCATCTGTAACTGTAAGTTCAATAAAACTATTTTTTTTTTTTTGTAAATTGCCCAGTCTCAAGCATATCTTTGTTAGCAGTGTGATAACAGACTAATACAGTTACTATTGCTAAAAATTATCTTTGTTTCAAATAGTATTTTAATAAGAATTTTCAGAAAGAATATAATAAAATAAAATAGTAACTTTTATACATGTGCAATAATCTTTCTACCAGCAAACCTTTCCTGTGAAGTTGTAGTGTATCATAGTATTTTTACTGATATCTGCATTTAAAAATCTAGAGTTCTGTAATAAAATACATGAGTTATATAAATTGTGAGCAACATTAATTGAGATTAGTTAGGAAGAAAAGGAATAATGTGTAGCCTCTAAAAATGGAAATCACAAATCACAGCAAAAGGCAGAGTAGAAACAAGTTTGAATCTTATAATATTATAATTATGATCTGAGAGTGTTTACATATAAATTTTACCAAAATATTAACTGTATAACTAATAATAATATGAAGACAAACTGTTACTTAAGCACTAATGTGGCAGGCACTGTGATGTATAATTTGCGTAGACTACTGTGTTCGATTTGTAGAGCATCAGGATGCAACTAGGGAGAGCCACAGGGTCCAGGCAGAGAACCACTGAGGAGTCGTCCTGCTGAACAGTGGGTTAACTTTGTCCCCTTAGTGTAGCTGGAAGGCAGAGCAAAGAGGAAAGAGGATTATTCTTGAGGTTTAAGGAGTAATGTTGTTTGCCCCATTAGGTTTTGGACTTGCCTGGGACTTCTCATTCCTTTCTTTTTTCTCATTTCTCCCCATTGAAAAGGGAATATCTGTCCCTATGCCTGTTCCACTATTATATTTTGGAAACACACAACATGGTTGGTTTCCACAGCTGAAGGAGAATTTGTGTCAGGATGAAACATACCTTGGGTCTCACCCATATCTAATTTAGATAACATACAGATGAGACTTTGGGTTTTAGACTTTTGAGCTGTTGCTGGAATGAGTTTAGATGTTTGAGGCTGCTGGGAGGGGATAAATGTATTTTACATATGAGAAAGATATGAATTTTTGGCAAGCAGGGGCAGGATAGTATAAACTGAATGTTTGTGTCCTCCCCAAATTCATATGTTGAAATTCTAACCCCTAATATGATGGTATTAGGGGGTGAGTTATTTCTCAGGTGGCTGAGTTATGAGGATTGAGCCCTCATGGATGGAGTTAATACCCTTAAAAAAGAGATTCCAGAGACCTCCTTCGTCCATTCTGCTGTGTGAGGACACAGCAAAAAGATGATTGTCTATTATCCAGCATACAGGTACCCATTAGACACTGAGTCTGTCTGTGCCTTGATCTTGGACTCCTCAGCCTTCTGAACTATGAGAAATAAATGTCTATTGTTTAAGTCACCTAGTTTGTGGTATTTTGTTATAACAGCCTGAACAGGCTGAAGTAGCCTCCTATGAGTTTTTTTACTCTCTTCAATATCATGGATGATGACAATAAACTGAGGTACAGGGTCATTCACCAAAAGTCTATTAGCTTGTAAGTGATGAGTCCCCGTCTGACTTAGAACCCAAACTCTTAAACAGTACATTAACCTAAGGAGGTAAGACGATAAAGTGCTTAAGGAAGGACTAAATGCATAAAGCTCTTTAGATGTGTGTTAGCAGAAAAATAATGCCTAACAAACAATAAAATCTAAAAATGTTTCGGCCAAGTACAGAATGGAAAAACAGAATTTAAATTGCATATAATGAGAAAAAAATATTTTACAATAATTTTATTGAAATTCTGGAGGTGCAAGAGACCTGTTGACTATCTACTTAATATCAGTTTACCCCATTTTTTTTAGGAAAACAATCTTATAATTTTACTCATGTTAACTCTACCTCTCCTAAGTTTAGGTAGAAATCTTGAACAGTTTAAACCTCATTTTCCTAACAAGCAGGTGGCTTAGGATTGGTTATACCAACCCATCGTCTGCAAATGAGATATGACAAAGTTTGCTAGGTGATTCTGGAAAATATTTTCTTTCCCTCATAAAGAGAAACAGAGAAAGATGAATTAACTTCATCCTCTGGACAGCATAATGCCTGCATGAATCCCTGGAACTGCAGAACCCATCCTGTGAGAATGAATCGAAAGTTCAAGTACAGGTGCCAGAGGGAGAAATGGAAAGAACCTGAATCTTGCATGATATCGTTGAGCTTCTGAATTAACAACCACAGAGCCAAGTCTGCCTCCAGATTTCTTCTTAAATATCATAAATCCTTATTGATTGAGCCACTGGAGTTTTTTTTTTTTTTTTACAATTTGTAAGCAAAAATATTCTAACTGAAATAGATACTGAAAAGTCCCTGAAGGATAAAAATAGAAATTAGTATGTATGTTAAAGAAAACCAGTTATTAAACATTTTCACATTCCCCTTAGTGTTCTATCTTCACACTTTTATTGTAACAAATATAAATTAGGAAAAAATGCTTTCAGTATCAATGGCAAACTAAATTTTCCTCAGCATCATTATTTTCCTTGAGAATTTTATATTTCATAATGATAAATTCCCTATAAATAGTGTTTTCCATAAATATTACTTCAGTAGTTTATAATAAAATACAAATCAAATAAAATCTTATACGGTAACATTGCTTTCAGAAAAAAATATATGGAACATATCCTTGGTCTTTTACTTGAAATTTGATGGGTAAACCTACTTTTTACAAGAATAGATTTAATAGAAAATTTAAATTTTTTCTACGTTAATTTTATTTAGCTGATATAGAATGGTTATAAAGTACAAACATGTACTTTAACATAGCATTACTCTTTATCTCTGTATAAATAATACTTTCTGAGATTTTTATTAATTGATAAAATTACTTGTAAAATCTGTACATATATAGACATTTCTAGATGTCAAACATGGCAGTTATACAAGTACTTAAAGACCGTAATTTTGAAAACTGTCTCATTCCAGGTGGCTTATGTAGCTTAGCTTTCATCTTAGTCAATACCATAATGTATCGAGAGACCAACAATGATAAAGGCAAAGAAAATGGAGTGAGCACAATGGCTGGAATGGATACACAATGATAGAATTGATGGAGAAAATGAGTCAAATTTTTTCAACAATTACAGTAGACAACGTAACAGTTGTAATTGAATGAATATCACACAGTAAATGAAAAGCAGCTATGGACTATTCCAGTTTTGATTCTAGGAAGAATGAATAATAATGTTCTCAGGAGTGAATGGGGCATTCACTGACTCATGAAAGTTTAGCAAGTAGAAATGAACCATTCATTTAGCAACGAAACCAATCTGAAGTGGTACTTTTGGATAAATAGAATCATCTATCCATGGGGCTCAAATAAGGTTTAATATTGACTTTAGTATATACTATCAAAAACCATCCAGGTGAATCATGGCCTATTACTTCTCATAAGAAGGAAAACTCGAAAAATCTTAACAGAAGGAATTGGTAAAGCAAACGTCTGAATTGTATCTCACACACTTGAAGACTTTCAGATACGTAAGCATATAAAATTTTTTTAAAAAGTGTAACCATGCACTTACGCTATTTGCTTGGGGAGTTGAGCTTATCAACACTCTGCTTACCTCCCCAGTTCTTATGTTAGATGTGTATGTGAAATCATCCTGTCTTCCTTCTTCCATTCATGCACTTCTAGAAAGTATTACCTTTCTATGATTATAAATGAATATATTTTTATAAAAAATAATCTGTAATAAATAGAAAATTAGAAGTTTGAAAACTACTTATAATACCATCTACAGGTAACATTCACAAATTTTTCTTTATTTCATTGACATACATATACACATTCCTTTAAAACTAATGATGTTTCTTAAAGAGCTTCTGCACAGCAAAAACAAACAAACAAAAAATCTCTCACAAGAGTGAACAGACAACCTATAGAATGGGAGAAAATTTTTTCAATCTATTCATCTGACAAAGGTCTGATATCCAGAGTCTATAAGGAACTTAACCAAATGTACAAGAAAAAACGCAATCTCATTAAAAAGTGGGCAAAGGACAGGGACAGACACCTCTCTAAAGAAGACATGTATGCATCCAATAAACATGAGAAAAAGTTCAACATCGCAAATCATTAGAGAAATGTGAATCAAAACCACAATATGATACCGTCTCATGCCAGGCAGAATGGCTATTATTAAAAAGTCAAAAAACAACAGATGCTGATGAAGTTGTGGAGAAAAAGGAACGCTTTTGCATGCTTGGTTGGAGTTAAATTAGTTCAGTTGTTGTGGAAGACAGTGTGGTGATTCCTCAGAGACCTAGAGACAGAAATACTATTTAACCTAACAGTCTCATTACTGGGCATATACCTGAAGGAACATAAATCCTTTTATTATAAAATTACTTGCATGCATATGTTCATTGCAGCACTGTTTACAATAGCAAAGACACAGAATCAACCTAAATGCCCATCAATGATAGACTAGATAAAGAAAATGTGGTACATGTACATCATGGAATATTATGCAGCCATGCAGCCATAAAAAGGACTGAGATCATGTCCTTTGCAGGGACATGGATGGATTTGGAAGACATTATCCTCAGCAAACTAATGCAGGACAAGAAAACTAAACACCACATATTCTCACTTATAAGTGGTAGCTGAAAGATAAGAACACATGGACACATGGAGGGGAACAACATACTCTGGGTTCTGTTGAGAGGGCTGTAGGGGAAGGGAGAGTGTCAGGAAGAATGGCTAATGGACACTGGGCTTAATACCTAGGAGATGAGATGACTTGTGCAGCAAATCACTATGACACACATTTTCCTATGT
The DNA here is from genome assembly GCF_003255815.1 of Theropithecus gelada. NCBI lineage: Eukaryota > Metazoa > Chordata > Mammalia > Primates > Cercopithecidae > Theropithecus > Theropithecus gelada. The sequence goes on from NC_037671.1 coordinate 165,938,175, forward strand.
TACAAACCTTTGGATCCTGCACATGTACCCCTGAACTTAAAATAAAAGTTGAAGAAAAAAAATAAAATTAAAACAAAATAGTGATGTTCTTTCTATATAGTTTAAATTAAAAACACACTCACTGCATTAATCTTTCTCTAATGACTTTTTCTAAGAACAAATTTATCACCACACCTTGAAATCTTGTAATGTCCACAGACAATAAGAGCGATTTTTATGTAGTGATAAAGAATAAGTTCTTACATAGCTAACAACTACACAAATTGAGTTTCAATTACCAAAGAAACTCTCCCAAATCTTCACTCATTTCCCTTACCAAGATTTTAACTTTAAAATTACAAATAATTCAGAAGATATTTTAATTTTTGCCACAAATGAGAACAATCCCCTGTGTGTGTGTCTGTGTGTGTATGCACATGTGTGTTTACATCTTAGCATAGGGTTCTGTTAATCAGTATTTCCTCACCAAGAAAAATGATCAGAGTTCAGAGTTAATTTCTCCCAGCAGCTGAATTGGAATGCCTTTTTCTGAAAGGGGACTCATTTACTCTTCTTGTACTGCTTTCTGGTTCACTGCACAATTTCATGCCTCAATCTGCATAAGAATGCCACCATGGCTGCATGCCTGAAATATCAGTGGAAGAAAGCTCTGACATCAGCTACTCTCCCTACTCAAAGTGTAATTGTGAGTTGGAAAAACTGCCTCCTATTGAGGGCTGGCTCCTTACAGTCCATGTGTTTATTTCTCCACCAGCCAACAATAGCCTTTGAATGTCCCTGCTGGTCACAGCTACATTGAAACCTACAAATCCCAAGATTCCATTTATCAAAATGTTTTTTCCTGGCTAGAAATGTGCTTCCATTTCCTCCTGTGGTTCTCTGTAATTCAATGATCACCAAAGCCAGAAACCTTAGAGCCATTGTCCATAACTCTTACCTTTTCTTGCCCATGTCTAAAGATTCTGTTTCCAAAATGACTTTCTAATCTCGTATGTTGTCTCTTTATTTCTTTAAACAAACAAATAGTAAATAAAAATGAGCTACTATATGCTTAGTTTCTATGTAAAAAAGGATTTGAAAAAAGATTACCTATTCAATAAATTGTATTTCAAGTATAACTCCAATTAATTAAAAAATTAGGATTTTTTTTCCTCCTGTCTTATGCAGCTGATCTGAAATGAAATCTATAATACTTACTGAGGGAGCTGGAGAAAAGAAACAATTTGAAGAAATGTACAATATATTTAGAGAGATAAAAATAAAAGCAAGCAACACAAGAACATAACAGAATACAATTATGATTCTGTCAGCTGTGGAGGATGTGCAGATAAATATGCACTACAGGAGTCAGGAAAAACAGCATAGAGGAGGACTTTTCTGAGTCATGGAAGGTAAATGAAGACAGACTATGAAACATCAAGTGAGGAAGACAGTATGAACAAAGAAATATGTGTGTATTTGTGTGTGTGTGTGTGTGTGTGTATTTTTCCAACATCTGTATGCTTGGCATCATGGAAACCATAATGAATAGAGGGAAAAATCTATATCGAAGCTTCATTTTTATATAGTTAGAAGGAGACCGCAATATGACCGGACTTTAAAACTATTGCAATATAAATTAGGAACTGATACAAGTTATTTGACAAAGCATGGTTTAGGTAAGTAGAATTTAAGGAATATAGCAAAGAGTACTTAGTTTCCAGCAGAACAAGTATCACACATGATGGGGGCTTCTATTGAAGTGATTTCATTTTAAAATGATGTAGGTCTAGGTGAAGTGATGGGATGGGTAGATGAAAGAGCTAAAGCTAACTTATGGTCTGCAAAAAAAAAAAAAAAAAAAAAAGACATTTGGATGAGGTTGGTTTTGGAGAAAACAGACTGGAGAAGAATGTAGTTATTTGCTAAACACATTCTCTATTATTAGGCAACAAATGGGAAAAAGAATACAGAACCATACAACTATCATCAGTAGAAAGTAGACTTCACACTTGGGTTTGAAGTGGAGGTATTTATCCAAGATTTATCTTGGATCCGTTTGATTAAAATGACCATTAAAATAACTCCAACATCTCATTTTAAAATGGTAACAGCTGTTAAAATTTACTGAATGCTTACCATGGTCGAGACATTATGATAGGCATATTACATTCAACGTATTACAGTAAGCTGATAAAGTAGGACTATTATTTATTACAATGTTATTTATGACAATATAACAAATGAGAAAGATATGTATCTTATTATTCATATGAGTCTTTTCTCATGCTATTCTAGTATTGGAAATATCTTTTCCTTGGTCTGGAAATAGCCAACTATTACTTGTCTTTAAACTCATAAGATCCAGTTCATATCATACCTTCTCCAGAGTTCTTTCTGCTTCCCAAACTAAAAGTAATTACTTCCCTTAACATATTTTCACTTATACTCTCTTTTAACAGTAAGCATGATTACCCTTACATTATTCTTTTTATTAATATATATTACTGCCTAACAAATTATCCCAAACCCCGTGGCTTCAGACAATAATAATAAAATTATTCTCTCTTAGTTTCTGTGCGGCAGGAATTCAGGAGCTGTTTCTCTGACTTATTCTGGCTCAGGACTTTTCATGAGGTTGGAATCAAGATGTCATCTGTGACTGTCATCATCTAAAGGCTTGACTGGGACTACAAAATCCACTCCTGGGATGACTCACCTGCATGGCTGTTGCCAAAGGGTTCAGTTCCTTACCACATGAGATTCTAAACGGGAATGTCTGAGTTTCCTCAGGATGTGACACGTCCTCCTGATAGGGTCCCTGAGAGCCAGTGATCTGAGAGAGAGAGAGGCATCCACAAGGTCTTTCATGTCCTAGTTGCAGAGTCACACACAGTCCCTTTACCTTATTCTATTGAATAGAAGTGACCCACTAAGTACAGCCTACACTTAAGGAAGGAAGAATTAGGCTCCATCTTTTAAAGGAAATGACAAAGAATTGGTGGATAAATTTTAAAAGTCAACACATTTTTTAATGTGTCCTTTTCCACACTATTGACCTCAGAGGAGGAGTCCTCCTTCCTGCCTTTGTATCCCCCAGGATATCTTGGTACAGTGTGTTTGCCTTGTATCTATTGGTGCTCATGCACATGATTTGATTTATGTGTACATATTTTTTAAATTTAGAAGTCCAAAATATTTCAGTAAAGTAGTTTTAGTACAAAAAATATTTGAAGTAGTGTATATTAATTCAGCTTTTGCTTGGTATATTTAATATTTTAATACAAGGCTTCCAAATACAATAGCTTAATAAATAATTTAATACAAGCCTTCCATATACTGTAGTGCATTATTGAAGAAAGTGACAACTTTTTACCTAAATGAAAAAGACCACTGGATCACTTCTTTTTCTAAACTAAGGAAACTAAATGCATAAAAAATTTGACAGTGAAATTGTGTCAGGGCCAAACTGCTCACTTTCATTTTGAATGAACAGCCTTGGTCGTTTCTGGTGATTATTTTGCTCTTGGTGTTAATAAAATATGTTTTAGTTAAATATCTTTTAAAATGTCTCCTTTTTTGAAGGACAAACGTTCACAGTTCTAGAGAATTAAAAATGACTCTAGAAACCATGTCTCATAAGTAGTTTTCAATTGACAAATTATAGAGATGAAAATAATAAACTTCTAAATGACTATTTGTATATTCCCTAAAGAGTTAGTTTTGCATGGACCATTCTAAATATGATATAAAGGTATGATAATAATAGTAACTTTGTAAGTAAAAATAATGTAAGAAATAATGGATATTTTGAGTAATTAATTATAGTTTTAACATTATTTGAATATAGAAATTTTTTTTATTTTTATTCTTCTCAAATAACTGGCTTAAAAAACTGTTTTTCTTTCAAATAATTTTGAATTCTTCTAAAAATTATCGATTTAAGATAAAATGTTATTTACCAAAGCAAAGGTTTCACTTTCCAAACATTAAGTTTGAAGCCAGTATTGTTGGGAGAAAACCTGAGTGTTGGGAGAGAAGCTGAGGCAGGGCTTGGAATATGCCTCACCACTTGTTTCTTTGTCTCATCACCCTAACAAGTGTAATGCGTAATTTCTAAACTCCAATTTAAGTCACGGTTTAAAATCAATCAAAAACTGATATACTCAAAAGTATTTTTTCAGCAGGGAACAATGGCTCATGACTGTAATCCCAGTAATCCCAGCACTTTGGGAGGTCAAAGAAAGAGGATCATTTGAAGCCAGGATATGGAGACCAATCTGGGCAACAAAACAAGACCTCATCTCTAAAAAACATAAAAATTAAACATTAAAAAATTGTGTATATACATTTATAATTTATATGTATTATATGAATTGTGATATAATATGTGTGTGTGTGTGTGTATATATATATATATACATATTTTTTTTTCCCCAATGCCCTGTGTTTTAAACTAGGTATATTATACCCTCTTGGTTATGTGGCTATCTGGAAATGACAGATAATCAATTTAAAATGTAACCAGAGTGGTATGATTATCTGGGGAGACTCTGATTCAAATATCTATATATCACCCTTTAGTTTGAAGTCTTGAATACAGCAAAATTCACAGCAAAAGCAACAGTTATAGAGTAGACATTTTCATGATTACTAAAGGTAGTGAAAAAGAAAGAGGTGAGACAAACTCACAGAAACCACGGGAGAAAACAAACGATCCAGAAGTGAACCCATCAACAAACATATACTTCTCTGGCAGAGGAGCACACCTGGAAGAAAGAAAACAATGGGACTCATTGGACAAATAAATCCAGGAGCCTGGATACTGTCTAAGAAAACATGTAATATTAGAAGACACGTAAAAGTAGCATGAACTGAGGGCTGGTGTTTTAGGAGTCCAAAATGTTGCTTGGCTGAGGAAAATGTTGAAGAGGAAAATTCAACATTACTTCATTTATCCTTGGTTGTTGTTTGTCATTTTCCTAATACTTTTAATCAAAGTATTTAGTATAAGCTTGTAACTCCAATGGGTGATAAAGCTGACCCATAATCATTTTCCCCATTCCCCTAAAATGCAACAATATTTAAAATTTATTTTTTACCTTGCCTTAAAACACTACAGTGATAGTAATTTCCAAAAGGAGAAAAAAAAAAGCAAAAGATACCACATGTTTTCTCACTTATTTCTACACTTATGCTAGAATCTATAGAAGGAAAAATATTTGTCTTTGTTTCTTTGTTTTTCAATGATTTGTATGAGACTTTTTTCATATATTGCCAATCTAGAAGTTTTTAATACAATTACATTTTGTGGCATGTGCCATTAAAATGGCTCATTTCAGATCTTTATTTCACCTTGAATTAAAAGAAAAATGTTTTCTCCCTAAAGACCGATTGCTTTTGTATGCCAAGAAATGTGCGTGCATTAGATGAAATGTGTGTGCATTAGATGAAATGTGTGTGCATTAGATGCTGGTTGGCTCTCCCAAAGCTAATTTTCCAGAAGGAAGAGAAGAACTGACTCAGCCTATTAATGTCTCCACATTGCTGCCATGCGCACAAGGAAGACAGTCTGAAACAGGCTCAGGCTGTTTGGCTGGCTGTGAAATTCATCATGAGGAAGTCCTCTGGCTCTTCGTGATGTCTCACAGCTCCAAGTCCATTCACATTCACCAGGATCTATGTGGAAATTTATTTGAGAACATAGAAGAATGTCTCAATTTGAGCTCCATTACTGACCTTGTGTGCAAGGGGAAAGCAGGCTTTGTGTGTTTCCATTTGAATATCCAGTAACTCAGCCCTTGACTAAGTCCCTTTGGTTACTTGCCAAGCAGCATGAAAATTAGCACACTCTCTACTTTAGAAAATCTTCAGGAATATTTACTTTTCTAAAATGAACATTTGCTTATAAACCCATTTGATGAAATAAACCAAATGTATATACATCAGCAACTATTTAATAGGTATTTCTTCATGGAATAAGGAATCACTGTGTCAATTTGCCCATGTTGAGCATATCTATATTTTGACAATGGAGTCATTTCTGTAGAAGCAACAATGGTGCCACATTTAAAGAGTTAGGAAGGTGGTAGATGAAAAGGCAATGAAAGCAGTAAGCTATGGAATAAAGATACTATTTTATTACAATCTAAGTAATAATTAAAATAAAACCAGCCAAAAGAAATGCAGAACAAACTGTTAAATACAAGACTCTATCTTGTAGAGAAAATAATTTTACAGCAAAGTTTTGCTTATACTACTTTTCCAACAATTGTACTACTTTCACAATAATTTTATTTATTGATAGATAAGAAAATGAATAAATCTTTTTCTAAAAAGGAATTCATTTCCAGTTATTTCATTCTTTTTTTCTTTTAAATTAGTAGTGAATCTTTAAAATTCAAGGTTATGCAGAAATCAGTTGCCTTCAAATAAAAAATATATCAATCAACTGGTACTTTATAACTTTGATATAGCAAGTTTATTGCCAATAAAAATAAGGACTACAAAAGGGTATACAAAATAGAAAGGAGTATGAAAAGACAAGAACTTCTGATAAGGCTAATCGGAGAAATTCCAGTCCTCACTTGAATAGTACTTTGAATACTCACACACATGAGATTATTGCTGTAACTACTGACAGAAATAAATATCTTCAAATGAAAACATATTAAATAATACTTGATATTGTTTTGTGAGTGACACTAATTTTGTCAAATATTTTGCTTTTTTGCCACATTCAAGCAGTAGGGTTCATTTTAAATGGCTAGCATCTTGTGGGTGTTTTTTGTTTTTACTATTTTTTTATTGTGAATTTTAGAAGTCAAACTCTTTTTCAGGCCAACAAAAGCAAACTAATCTCATTAAAAATATCATTCCTCTTGTTCCTTCCTTTTATTATTCCTGTCCTGTTGGAATTTAGGAAAATTCATCCAAATACTACAAACTTTGTTGTCAATTTCTTATATTTATTTCCTTGCTATGTCTCTAGAGTTTTCTAATGCCAAATATAAGGTTTAATCAGTCTGTATTGTTTAAATAATAGAGTTTAAAAACTATTCATTGGAAAGTATTTTAAATCTCATGTAAATGGAATTCTACTGGAAGACTTCTTTTTAAAATCATATTTAATACTTGGTTACACTTTATTTAAACACTTTCGGTTTCAGATTATCTTTTGAATACAGCTAACCTATCATGAAGTTTTTTGTTATGCTGGTCCAAAGTCTGATGTTTTGTGATTTCAAAATTACTATAATTCTTTTCCTTGCTTCTTTCCTCAGTAAATTTCAAATTCCCCTTTTCTGGTAATTTGTGACTTATTTTCTTCATTATGTAAACATTCTTGACTTCTTAAAGCAAAACAAAAGGAAAGAAAAAAGCAAATAACAATAACAAAACCCACTTCCCTTAATTCTGCATCTCTCTCTCCTTACAGGCAAATTTCATAAAGGTTCAACCATCACTTCCACTTCTACACAGTACCATAACACTCATGAATATTCCACTGTGTGTGTTCTCACAAGGACCTGATACAAGCCGCGACACTGCTCATTGTCTCTCTCTTTTTCTCAAAATGTGCAGTCATTAATAATTTTTCTCAGGATTTTTATCATTAACTTTTTCATATTGTTCCTAAATCAAAGTTTGTAATTCCAAATCCTTTTTAAAAATGCCAGAAGGCAATGAGATATTCAGAAGATTAAAAATGATGGTGTAATAACCAGAATCCACATAATCAAAAAGATTTCTGGTTCAATGTTTTCTTTCTAAGGTACCAAATGAAACAGTATCATGTAGATTTTTATCATGGCAATTTTTTTAAATATATAAAATAAATTGAAATATTTGAATTACTTGTTAAGTGCAAACTTGACCTTGTCCTGAACACTTTTACAGTATAACATGGCTTCAAACATTTAAAGAAAATAAAAATTAAATGCCATAAAGTTGTTTTTTTTTTTCTCTTCTTCTTCCTCCTTCTCCTCCTTTCTTTTTCTGTTTCTACTATGGTTTTATTTTTTTCTTTTCTGAATTTAATAGATTGATGTTTTTCATTTACTAGGTTTTGGAGGGGCAGCTTTTGTCAATTGGCTTCAAATCTACCACTTTTGCCGCAAATGCCTAAGTTTCATAATGTTACTTAATAAAACATTTGAATATATTATGCTCACTAGTGGAAAGAAATGGAATTAGAAATTGCTAACGTGAAATCAGTAATTCCCCACTGAACAAACAATTAGGTACTTTAGATATTGAAAAGATTTTTGAATCATAAATTTGTTGGCTTTTCTCTGTTAAGTACATTCTACTTTCGATAATCAACTTTTTATGTTAAGAAAATGTCTAGAAACAGAAATATATGATTGAAGAAACTAATTACAATGTTATACTGGTCCTTGAATAGAATTTATCTTCTATGAAAACGGAGGTAGATTTCACATCCCCTTCTTTCACTTTTCATATTTCCCAACTGCAAGCAGACAATTCATATCTGTAATGTAATTATTTCCTTTGTAGACTTCTTTCTGTAACAGCTTGGAAATGACTACTTATTTATATTTTGGGTTATCCAACATATGATGCTGTCAAGATGTGAGTTGAATCATTTAGTTACTGGAAGTGTGTGTGTGTGTGTCTTTGAGGTAGCGGGGAGGTGGGGGTAAGGGGGTTGTTTGTCTAGCCTTGCATTTGTTTTATGAAACAGACAACCAGACATAACTATTTTTTAAACCACAGCTTGTAGTGAGCTTAAATTATGTAAAAAGGTACTACATATTATAACATAAATTATACATGCAATATACTATAATTATTATTGTTTAGCATTATTTGATTAGGAATTGGACAGCTCTTATGCACACTGTCAGGTTCTATTTAAGTGCAATACTAATATACTTTAAAAAGCAACTGTATTTGATGGCTTGTGTGTGTATATGTGAATGCCCTTTTGTGATATTTCAAAATGGCCTCTAAAGCTTTGTCCTTGTCAATTTACTTTAACATCCTTTCAGAAGGTTCTGTCAAATTCTTGCTAAGCTTTATTTCTCAGAAACCCAACTGGTATTATTTGGTTCCTAAGATATACAGAAGTTTGGCTATGGAAGCAATTTTAAGTTTTATCCTGGGATTGCAGTCAGAATTTCTGCTAAAATTCTCTGTTTCCCCTCTATTAACCTCTTTCAATAGTAAGCAAACACATAGCAAAGCTTTAATAGTTTTCGTTGGCTTTCATCTTGTGTTCTATAATTGTTAGCCTTTAAAATGTTTCAATCAATATTGAATTTTTTTAAAAATGTAAGCCATTTGTTGTTATTACTGAGAAAATTCACTGGAGCCCCTCCACTAGTACTCCTGACCTAAAGGTAGGTAAAGAGATGGAGGGGGCTGAATACTGTCGTGGAAGGAGATGCAACTCATTAAAATGAAATATCATTAGGGACAAGACAAGGATTAGCATGAAGTAAAAAGAAGATGGATTCACTGGGTTATACAGTCATAATACTTTCTCTTGAATAGTAAGCATCTTATCATGGGTTTTAGACAAAGGTTAACACATGAAACTTACATATTATATTTTTAAAATAGTCTCATCTTCATAAATAATGCTTTAATACATTGTTAAATAATTGAGATAACAGGATATCATATGCTTTTTGGTGTGCATTTGAAGTTTTCTTCTTCATCTCATTGAGGAAGTTCCCCATTTGTCTTCTATTTCTTCAAACAGGATATTTTCCATTATCAGATAAGTAGTAAAAATCAGAATATATCACGAAATGTAGACATTGAACAAAATATTAGGATGATAAAATACTCATGTAACCATTGGAATTATACTTTAAAAACACTTTATAATGGCAGAGGGTAGCAGAGTAATTGAACCCACTCTCACAGTGAGAACAACTAGAAAATCTAGACAAAATATTAAAAATAAAATCTACACAAAGGAATCAGAGAGATACCAAAGAAGTTTAATTACGATTAATTAAGAAATACTTGTTTGTGAAAACACATCATAAAGTGAGCGAAAAATATTTGAAAAAGTTGAAGATATCTGCAACCACATATATGTAAAAACAATTTCTACAAATCAATTGGAAGATGATAATCAATAAAAAAATGGGCAGTAGACTTGAATAGAAACTTTAAAAACAGCAAAGTTGTGCTCAATATGTTTGGTTGCAAAGTAATACAGAATAACATACACAGATACTACTACAATTAACAAAAATAGTTTATTTTCAGGAGTCTGCTAATACCAAGTGTAGGTGAAGATATGTTCTTTCACAGATAGTGGATGAACTGATACTGCCCCTTGGAAAAGCTGTTTGGTATTTTCTACTAAATTTAAATAAATGTATATCTTACCACCCAATATTTTCATGTCTGTCTCTCTCTCTATATATATATATGTATACACACACAAACACACACACACACACACACAGAGACACAAAGCAGAAACACATGCACATGTCCACCAAAAAGTGCATAATGTACGTAGAAAAATATAAATAGCAACACAAGAAACAAGCTAAACATACATCAACAGTAGAATAATTGGAAATTAATTAATAAATTATAAATTAATAAATTCATTTATATATTTATAACACAGAATTGTCTAAACAATGAAATAACAAACTACAGTTATTTTAGTAAAATGAAAAACTCATAAACATAATGCTGAGTGAATGATGGTAGACAATACATACTGCATGATAATACATATGAATATTAAAAATCTACTATAGTTAGTTTGCTAGAGATTTGAGTAGACATTTTATTGCTGTTGGACATTTAAAGTTATTGCTAACCTTGAATATTATTTTAAATGATGTTATGAAAAAATATATGAACCTAATATTTTGTTATAATATTTGTTAATTTCAAGTGGAAATATTGGAATAAAAGAATTACGGTTTTGATAGATAAATTTTGTCAAAATACTTGATTTCTAGAGAAAGCATTTTTGAGTTCCTAAAACCTATTACCAGGATTGATGATTTTAAGTTTATTAATATTTCCTACTTTGGAATTTAAAAGTGGAATATAACTACGACTGTTATTTGCTTTTGATAATTAACATGAAAATGTTTATATCACATTTTAATGAAAAATTAAACATTTTAAATAGTACTTAAGGGGTTGCAATAAGTTTATCTCCCTCCCGCTTCAAGCCCTTCATTGTCTATGGTCAGTTGAATAATGTTAAAATCATGATTGTCTCATTTTTTTAAATAGAATTCTACACAGGCATTTAGGCTAGTGCTTTTAAAACTAACTCTGTAACAAAATCTTCAATTTCTTCCAAGATAATTTCTCTGTTTGAAGAATCCCCTGGTTGGGCACAGTGGCTCACATCTGTAATCCTAGCACTTTGGCAGGATGAGGCAGGAAGAGCTCTTGAGGCCAGAGGTTTGAGACCAGCCTGGGCAACATAAACAGACAATGTCTCTAAAATTTAAAAAATATATAAAATTGGCCGGGCGCGGTGGCTCAAGCCTGTAATCCCAGCACTTTGGGAGGCCAAGACGGGTGGATCACGAGGTCAGAAGATCGAGACCATCCTGGCGAACACGGTGAAACCCCGTCTCTACTAAAAAATACAAAAAACTAGCCGGGCGAGATGGCGGGCGCCTGTAGTCCCAGTTACTTGGGAGGCTGAGGCAGGAGAATGGCGTAAACCCGGGAGGCGGAGCTTGCAGTGAGCTGAGATCCGGCCACTGCACTCCAGCCCGGGCGACAGAGCCAGACTCCGTCTCAAAAAAAAATATATATATATATATATATATATATATATATAATTGTGTGTGTGTGTGTGTATATGTGTGTATATGTGTGTGTGTGTATATATATCTATATCTATATCTATATCTATATCTATATCTATATATATATCAGCATGGTGGCATGTACCTGTAGTCCCAGCTACTTGGGAAGCTGAGGTACGAGGACCACTTGACTCAGGGAGGTCAAAGCTGCAGTGAGCCATGGTTGCTCCACTGCACTCCAACCTGGGTGACAAAACAAGACCCTGCATTAAAAACAAAAGAAAAAGAAAAAAAAAAAAAACCTCTGTTTTTAAGGGTCATATTATCTCCCGTTTTAAAAGTCATATTATGTAATTTATATTTTTGTGGAAAATTTATGTTTTAGAAGAATTTGCATACAGTTGGATAGATTTTTCTCTTAAAATTATTTTGATATCATATACCTGTGTTATTTCCCCACTTAAATTAGTAATTTTATAGCCAGTGTTATGTTTTTCCTTAATAAAGTAATATATTCCTCTGCTTTACATTTATTTTTTGAAAAATCAATTTGAATTGTAATTATTTTGCCTCATGTATATGAGTTAGCTTTCATCTATTTTGTTTATTTTAATAATTTGTATCTTCTTTATTAATACAGTTTTTGCTTTCTCAATACGTTTTCAAACTTCAGTTGTTAAAATATAGGTTTCACTGTTTTGCTGCATCATCTTCAGAGGAAAATGTGCACTGCTATTGGTTTGCTAGTATTTTGAATAATGGTAAAGAACTTCTCAACAGCTGGACTAAAAAAGAGATTCTTGTAAAAAGGAATAATTAATTCACCATATACTTGCTACATATTTCTCCACATAAGGTTTACAGGTTTAAAAATGACACAGACAATTTTAAGAGGGGGCAGAAAATTGTAAACCAAAATGAGCTTATTCTGGAAATGAAACAGTCATTTCCAGAAATGAAAATGTATTTTTATATATTTTTTGTTTGTTTTTGAACTTGAAGAAAATTCTGCAGGATCTACCATGTCAGAAGTCACTTAGAAAAGCTTTTCAACTAAAAATATGACTTCTTAAAACCATTAATTGTAATCAATGTCCAAAATAATTTTCAAATATTTAAATGTGGTTGCATAAATAATCGGAGAAAAAATATTGTCGGCCAGATGAGTCCTAATATATTAAATGAGTGAATATATATTAGATTTCCATATCAAAACATTATAGAAAAGAAGACAAGTTTCAATTTGAGCAAAATATAAAATTATATTTCCATGTTTTTCATCTGCTGTTTTTATCTACTCAGCTATCAACATGTAGATTTTTAGTACAAAAAACTTTTAATTTTTCATATTTTCACTGTTTCTGTAATACTCTTCAAAATTGATGTCTGGGTCATTCTTATTTTTTTTTGGTACTTTAACTAAAGAAAGAAATAAAAGCATTAGAGTTATTTTTCATTAGCCAGAATTTTCAGAACTAAAATGGAGCATTTTAAAAGATAAGCTTAAGAGAAAAAGCAGGGCTGGGCGCGGTGGCTCAAGCCTGTAATCCCAGCACTTTGGGAGGCCGAGACGGGCAGATCACGAGTTCAGGAGATCGAGACCATCCTGGCTAACACGGTGAAACCCCGTCTCTACTAAAATACAAAAAAAATTAGCCGGGCGAGGTGGCGGGCGCCTGTACTCCCAGCTACTCGGGAGGCTGAGGCAGGAGAATGGCGTGAACCCAGGAGGCGGGGCTTGCAGTGAGCTGAGATCCTGCCACTGCACTCCAGCCTGGGCAACAGAGCCAGACTCTGTCTCAAAAAAAAAAAAAAAAAAAGAGAAAAAGCAGGATTTTTACTCAGGTAGAAGTTGTCTAAAGACACGGGATTTATTCCATGTTTGTCAGGATTCCAACATTCTTTTCTAGATGAGTTGATTTTTATAAAAATACTCATTTGGATTCAGGCCATAAACTTCTGAGGTTATTTGTATTAAATATTTGAAAATCATATTTCTTATTACATTTCTATTTTTTAAAGATGAGAAAGTATTTTTTGGCAGTATGAGCAAGCTCTCAGAATGAACTTTCTAGAAATTCTGCCAGATTTCTGTTAGAGCTGTATCCAAGTAGAGCAGTAAAGACAACTAGTGATTTTTATTATCATTATTATTGTTATTATTATGAGGAAGAGGGAAATAATTTGTTTTCATTTCATTTCTTGTTTCTATAATTTAAGAAATTCGATATTAATAACAACAATTAGTATTATTGTCAAAGAAATTAAATGTCTCACAAGTTAGAAATTTCCAAGTCATGTTTCCAACAAAAAAAAATTGATTTGGCAAAGTTGTGTAATGAAAGGATTGAATTGTAATCACTTGCTATGAAATAGTAATATTTGAATGTATATATTTTATAATAGAATTACTGGTAAAATATATCTCTGCTGTGTAACTCAGGAAACACTAACATTATTTGTAAAACTTGATTTGATTTCTGATTATGTTCTTAAATTTAATATTTTACTTTACTATCTGACTACATAATTTGTGATCTGCTTTCATTGCTTCACAGATTTTGTTAGAAAAATATGATAATGGGCCGGGCGCGGTGGCTCAAGCCTGTAATCCCAGCACTTTGGGAGGCCGAGACGGGTGGATCACGAGGTCAGGAGATCGAGACCATCCTGGCTAACACGGTGAAACCCCGTCTCTACTAAAAATACAAAAAACTAGCCGGGCGAGGTGGCGGGCGCCTGTAGTCCCAGCTACTCGGGAGGCTGAGGCAGGAGAATGGCGTAAACCCAGGAGGCGGAGCTTGTAGTGAGCCGAGTTCGCGCCACTGCACTCCAGCCTGGGCGACAGAGCGAGACTCCATCTCAAAAAAAAAAAAAAAAAAAAAAAAGAAAAATATGATAATGTCCATCTGATTCAAAATATTTTAAACAGGAATATTTGTAAAATGATGTAACATTAAATTCTTCTGAGAATTATAGTCTAACAATCAAATATAAATCACCAATGTATTAGTTATGAATTTATCTAAATATATTTAAGTATTATTAATTATAAATATGTAGTTATAATGACCAGGCACATTGCGATCACTGTACCAAGTACAATGAATGGGTGATAAAAATACAAAGAAATCACTGCCTTCAGTGTTTCTAAACTCAGAGTTAGATTGGATTATAAAGAAATGTAAACGCACAATAGATTGTTAATATTTGAAAGTGGCACATTCATAAATCAATTCAAATATTAGGTGTTATGGATTCAAAAATAACAGTACTATAGACAATAAAGAGAGAAATGGAACTTATAGTTATTGATTGCATGTTCTTTGAGATCATGGGAATAATGAGGTAAATTGTGCAGTAATAAAAGAAATAATAAAGTATTATGGGAAGCCTAGCTCCATGAAAAATTGAGCAGTGTTCTGAGGTTTACAAAAATTTGAGTAGGTGTTGCCCTTATGAATGGAGGTAAAAAAGTTTACTGTGAGCTCAAGAAATAAATAAATTGGCCTTAATTGAATGTGTGCTTATGGGAGATATGGGAGATAATGTGTGCAAAACTCTTGGAATGTTAAGTAATTGTGGTTTTTGTAATTATTATTATTATTATTATTATTGGAAACGAAGTTTCACTCTTGTTGCACAGGCTGGAGTGAAATGGTGCCATCTCAGCTCATGGCAACCTCTGTCTCCCAGGTTCAAGCGATTCTCCTGCCTCAGCCTCCCGAGAAGCTGGGATAACAGACATGCGCCACTGGGCACAGCTAATTTTGTATTTTTAGTAGAGACGGGATTTCTCCATGTTGGTCAGGCTGGTCTCGACTTCCTCAACCTCAGGTGATGTGCTCGCTTCGGCTTCCCAAAGTGCTGGGTTACAGGCGTAAGCCTCCGTGCCAGCCTGTAATTAATTTTAATTGCAAAAACCGCAATTACTTTTGCACCAACCTAATATGCCAGGCTTTCTGAGGGAAATAGTAGAGCTTAATTGTGGTCTTTGAGCTACAGTATCAGGGTAACGGGTTCCAGTACCCAGTCCTGTTACTTACGTTTGTTACTGAAATCTCTGTAAACAATAAGAACTATGATTTATTGGAAACTTACTACATACCAGACACAAATCCAAGCTATTGCATATACGAATTTACTTAGTTCTTATAAAAACTTCATTAAATTGGTGTAATTATTACCCACTGTATTATAAAGATAAAACCGGGCATAGGGGAATTATGGCACCAGAATCTAGGCCATTAAACATTGCGTTCTGTTCATCTAGTTTTCTATTTCCTTAGCCATGAATTGCAAATATTGTGTTTCTGTGACAATATAAATACCTTTGGCATATTTATATTGGCATACATTGGCACATTAAATTGGCATATTTATAAATATGTATATGGACATATACATATTTGCATTTATACATATGCAAATAATAATCACTTACAAATGTTAGTAGTCACACTAAAATAATAATTTATTTATTTTTTGAGACAGGGTCTCACTCCGTCCTCCAGGCTGGAGTGCAGTGGCATGATAGTTGTCTACAGTCCTGGAAGTTTAGGGGATTAAAAAGTTGAGTTGATAGAGATTTAGTCTGAGGGGTCATTTAGAGTTAAAGTCATATTAGTTTAGGAATATAATATGTGGAGTTCACGCTTTTCAGAGAGGAATGCTCGAAGTATTATGTAAGTACTGAGACAGACATTAGCTGACGTAAAAAATAGGAAGATCCTATTTGGTCAGAGAACGTTAGAATTTTTAGAAAATAATGTTAATTGAGGAGTTGAGTTGAGGTTTTTCATGATTAAAATATGATTGTTTAGGGCGCTGACTAGATTGTGTTTTAGTCTCTTATTTTTGGAGTTTGGTAAGAGTACGTTTTATCCAAGTTAATAATAAATTCAGAGATCAGGAGACGGGAGTTTTGCAGATTTAATCACAAGTGGTTCTTGAAATAGTGTGCGTAAACGTGCAGGCGTAAATGTATATTGATTAATTTGGTATGTCCTTCAAGCACGAATTAATTTAGCACCTTATCATGGTATGGATGATTCAGAATGTTCATCGGTATGTTGGTATGTTGATTCTGAATGTTCAAGGTAAGTTCAGCTACAGCTGATTTGGCAGTTATCAGGTTCCTGCCATGCTGAGTCACAGCACTCCCAAAGTTAAAAAAATACCAAATGCATGACAGTGCTCCCATGACTGGTTAATAGGGTAGTAGTCACGAATCCATTGAGATGTCTTATTTAAGGGTAACGTGAGGATTGTCTTGATGTTATAGCCCTGAAGTAAGAACCAGATGCCAGGTATAGTTTCAGTATAGTCACCCCCAAGTGTTAGGAGCCTGGAGCGAGGAGGGAAGAACTTCCCAAGCGGGATGATGATTTCTCCATGCTTGGTGGTTGAGAAACCAGGGTTGGTAGGGAATATCCGTGTTGATGAGAAATATCTTGACCTAAATGTGCTATGTCTGTTAAGTGAATGTATGTACTATGTAATTTTAAGGATATTGAGTACTGGTCAATATCCATGTGGGTTGAATTGTATTGTACAGTTGATAATAGTGAGAGGTGAAGCTGGCTGGGCTTCTGGGTGGGGTGGGGACTTGGAGAAGTTTTCTGTCTAGCTAAAGGATGGTAAATGCACCAATCAGTGCTCTGTGTCTAGCTAATGGTTTGTAAATACACCAATTAGCATTCTGTGTCTAGCTAAAGGTTTGTAAATGCACCAATCAACACTCAGTAAAAACGGACCAATCAGCACTCTGTAAAAAGGACCAATCAGCTCTCTGTAAGACTGACCAACAAACTCTCTGTAAAATGAACCAATCAGCAGGATGTGGTTGCGGCCAAATAAGGGAATAAAAGCAGGCCAGGGGAGCCAGCAGTGACAACTGCTCAGGTCTATTTCCATGCTGTGGGATATTTGCTCTTTCCCTCTTTGCAATGAATCTTGCTGTGGCACACTCTTTGAGTGTGTGCTCCCTTTAGAAGCTGTAACACTCACTGCAGAAGGTCTGCAGCTTCACTTCTGAAGTCAGCAAGATCACAAACCCACCATAAGGAAGCAACTCTAGACACATCTGAACATCTGAAGGAACAAACTCCAGACACATCATCTTTAAGAACTGTAACACTGTGAGGGTCTGTGACTTCATTCTCTAAGTAAATGAGACCGAGAACCCACTGGAAGGAATCAATTTGAGACACAATAGGAATGCATGGTAGTTGCTTAGGGAATTGCTAATACTTGCTTAATATGCATGTGTAAAGAATCTTTCCACACTACAGCCTCAGTACAGCCTCAACTTCCCAGGCTCAAAAGATCCTCCCATCTCAGCCTCCTGAGTAGCTAGGACTACAGGCATGTGCCACCACAAATGCCTGGCTAATTTCCTTTGTATTTTAAAAAGAGATGGAATTTTGCCATGTTGCCCAGGCTGGTCTCAAACTCATGTAGTCAAGCCATCCACCCATCTTGGCTTCCCAAAGTGCTGAGAGTACAGACATGAGCAACCATGCCCAACCTAAAACAATTATTAATAATTAATTCCCCAATTAGTTAATTCCCCAATGGGTTATTTTGTTTATTGAATACTAAGAAAGGCAGTTTAAACGCTAGCCTTAAGTCATCGGGAATAGATTGAATAATACTTTAAAAACACATATTTACAGTTTGTGAAGACTCACATATCTCTGGTTTAGCAGATAAAGGGAAGGAAATAAAAGAATCCAAAACAGTTAAAAAAAATTATTGTCCTTTCCCAAAACAGAATATTAAGGACTAACAAGAATGCTAACAGAGAAAGTACAGTTGATGTAAAATGTAGATGTAACTCACAAGAAGGATGAGAAGATGTGGGAGGTGTAAAAGAAGAAAAAAAGTTCTTGATCTAAGTCATAAAAATAAAGCATTAGTACCTGCAAATCATGTAGTAGCAAAAATCTTGTATTTTGGATGGAAACTATGGTACAGTTTTAAGTAGGTTCAGTTTAAAATGGACAAATATTATTTTCTAGGAAATGTATGGTAAATAATTTAAGTCAATGAGTGATGAAGAGAGTTATTACAGAGGATGATTAGTAATGGAGTTATGAAAATGGTAGCTATTCATAAAGTTTGTAAGATGTAAATAATAAACCTCTAATAATGCATGCATGCATATTATGTGCCAAGCACTATCCAAATGATTTTGTATAAATTATGCTGCTGCATTCTCACGATCCTATTAATAGGAATTAATTTATCCCCAGTTTATAGATGAGTAAATAATTTAAGCACAAAGTTTTTTAAAAACCTGCACAAGATGTTGAGTACCTAATACAGTGACTGGGTCATAACAGACAATAATGAACTAAAAAGTCCAATCACATTTATATATAAATTGTTATTTTCATTAACAATAATAAATATTTTATAAGTAGAGAAAATAGAAAGAATATCTGCTGGGAGCTAAAAAGAAAGCCTTCTCTATAAAATTGACTATACAAAGCTGAGAGGATAAGCATAAGGCAGCCAACGATAATTTATGAGTTTGCTATGAGTTTGAACAAACACTAAATGTGACAAGAGAGGCAGAGGGAGAATTTTTTGGCAAATTCTAAATTATTTTTTCTTGTGCCTGGATCTACTTAAAATGTTTTAAACAGATATTCTCAAACTATGGGATACATATGAATACTTTTTATTTATTACAAAAGAGTGTCTAATATTACAGTTTCACCAACATAAAAATGCACCAATATAATGAAGATAAACTGGGCACTGGTTACAAGTGTATTGCAGTTATTATCAAATAATAAGCAGCAGGGTAAAAAATATTTTAATAAATAATAATGGAGTGTTGACTTCCGTTGGGCCTCACAGAGAAAATGGGTTCAGAGTTACCTTGCTGCCGTAACAACTGTGAAGTTGGAAACATACTATTTTCAGGTATTTAATAAAACTTAGCACAGGACTCTCATATTGGAGAGAAAGGAAATACACAAGATGAGCCCTGAACTCTCTCCAGGTGTTTGCCTAGTGACATAATCTTATTGCTACAAGGAGGAGAACTAAGTACACCTCTGAGTGAAGGAAGAAGTTATTGTAGTTCCAGCCTGAACATATGGCCAGAATTTCTGGAGTAGTGTTCTGGAAAAAGGAGAACTACACAAAGGGGGTTTCAGAAGTCTGTGTGGGAATTTACCTTGGTCTTTGGCCAAGGGCTGAGCTACTCATGCAGAAGGAAAGAAGACTAGGTATTAACAGAAATGGCCTCTGTGTGGGTGTGAGTTGAACAGAGATACTACAGGAAGTGCAATTCTGGGAGACATTAGAATGCTGGAATAGCCAAATAGTAGCAACCTCTCTGAGCACCGAAGATAAAAAGCTGAGACCCAAGGAAACCTCACCTTAGGAGTAAGAGTCATTTCCATGCCCTAGTGTAAAGGTCACATGTAAAATCCAAGGGTAAAACAGACATTGATGTGTCCAAATAAAGAATAAACACAAGCTCAATGAATGAAAAGTATCTGTCAGTATTTGTAACAGTTTGTTAGAATAAATCTCAGCCCATAAAAGGAAGTGATATAATCCTGAGTCTCTAAAATATATAATCCAAAAATAAAAGATTTCTAAACATGCCATGTAGCAGGGGAATGTGACTACAAAGAGGAAGTGGGTGAAAGGCAATAGAAATAGATGCCCCAACTTCTAGAATTATCAGACAATAACTTTTAAACAGCCATTATAAAGAAGTTCATACCTGATGTAAATGACGAGTTGATGGGTGCAGCACACCAACAAGGCACAAGTATACATATGTAACAAACCTGCACGTTATGCACATGTACCCTACAACTTACAGTATAATAATAATAAATAAATTAAAAAAAAATAAAGAAGTTCAATGATTTAAAGCTAAAGATAGCGAAAGTGAGTGAATATTTGAGAAATCGCCACAGAGAAATGAAAACGACAAAAAAGAAACACAAGGAAACTCTAGAATTTAAAAATACAATCAATGTATTAAGACAAAATATTCATTGGATATCTGTAGGGTGTTTTTATTCAAATATTAGTCATTTGTATCTTCAGGTTTAAAAAAAATCAGTCTGTCTTGAGTTGTATTAATTTTATTGATCCTAAAAAATTAAATGTTGGCATTGTTGATTTTATTTATGATTTGTTTCAATTTTATTTTATTGACTTCCTCTCTTATTTTAATATGGTTTGAATCTGCGTCATTGTCTAAATCTCAAGTCAAATTGTAATCCCCAGTGTTGGAGGTGGGGCATGGTGGGAGGTGATTGGATAATGGGGGCGGATTTCCTCATTGGTTCTGTTCTCATGATAGTGAGTTCTCGTGATATCTAGTCATTTAAAAATGTGTTGCATTTCCCCTCCGTCTTGGTCCTGGTCCTGGTCCTGCGTGTAAGACGCCTGGTCCTGCTTTGCCTTTTGGTAGGAGTAAAAGATCCTTGAGGCCTACCCCGAAGCAGATACTGCCATGCTTCCTGTACAGCCTGTGGAACCATGAGACAATTAAAACTCTTTCTTTAAAAACTATCCAGTCTCAGGTTATGTCTTTATAGCAGTGGGAGAACAGACTAACACACATTTATTTGTTACATCCTTTTGCTTAATTTTTTATTTTCTTTCTGGTTTCTTAAGGTGGAACCTTGTGTCACTGATTTAGGACCTTTCTGTGTATTCCATTATGAGCATTAAATGCTATAAATCTCGACATAAAAACCGTTAACCTTTATGCATCACATACAATGTTGATATGTTTTCTTTACATTTATATTTGTTTGGTTCAGAATTTTCTCTAATTTCACTTATAATTTTAGTTTTGAGCCATGGGTAATTTAGAAATCTATCATTTAATGTTTGTTATGCCTGTAAAACATACTTTGATTGACGTACGTCCTATGAAATGTATTGTGATATGTTTTATGGCCTTAAATATAGTCTATTTTGGGGTATGGGCCATAAAACCTTGAAAATGCTGTATTTTGTGTAGTGTTCTATAAATGTTAATTGCATTAACTTTCTTAATAGAATTGTTTATCTTCTATATTTTTATTGATTTTCTGGATTGATTAACATAGTAGATGACTAGGGAGACAGAGTAAGTAATCTCAAAAATATATATATATAAATTTTTTTAACCTAAAGAAAAGAAAAAATACACTATAAGCATAAAAAGAGCCTCACTGTGTTGTGAGAAAAGAATCAAGTGCTAGTAAGCACTGGGCCATCCATAAAATGCGAGTCTCAAAGTGAAAATTGAAATATAATGTGATAGAAAAATTATATAGACAATAATTGACATTTCTTAGTTTGGTGAAAATACTTTAATTAACAGATCAAAATGTCTCAGTGAAACCCAAACAAGACAAATAAAAGGAGAACTGTATATATGAATATCATAGTATGATGCTAATGAAGATAAAGGGAAAATCTTTAAACAGTCAGAGAAAAAAAACACATCAGGGAAGATCAATGATAGGAATGATGGCTGACCTCCTTTCAGAAACACTGACAGAGAGCAAAAATAATTTTGAATAATATCTTAGAGTGCAGAAAGAAAAAAAATAGTCAATTTCAAATTCTACAACTATCACAAATATCCTATAAAAACTAAGGTAAATAAAACTATATATACATTTTTAAGAGATGGGTCTTGTTTTGTGACCTGGCCTGGAGTACAGTGGAGTGATCATAGCTGACAGTAGCCCTAACACCTAGGTTCAAGAGATCCTCCGGCTTGAGCCCAAGGTATATGGTAGATAAACAAACATTGAAAGCAATCATTCTGAATAAACATGTATTACTAAAAATTTTCAAATTTTTTTTGGGCTGAAGAGAAATAACCTGAATTGGAAACTAGCATCATGTGGCTTAGTTAAAAACAATATTTTTATAATAGATTTTATTGCATATAAATGTGAAAAATATGTGTCATCAATAGCAAAAAAAAAAAAAAAAAAAAAAACAAGTGAGTTCAATTGGGATGTATTGTTGCAAGTTTCTACTTTTTACAGAAATTGGCACCTTGTTTGGGATAAGTTAATATTTAAAAATGAATATTGGCCAGGCGTGGTGGCTCCCATAATCCCAAAACTATAAGGGGCCAACGTGGAAGACTGCTTGAGCCTAGGAGTTCAAGACTAGCCTGGGAAACATAATGAGACCTTGTCTCTACAAAAAATTAAAACTAAAAAATTAGTTAGCTATGGTAGTACACACCTGTAGTCCCAGCTTCTCAGGAGGCTGAGGTGAGAGGATTGCTTGCATTTAGGATGCCAAGGCTGCAGTGAGCTCTGATTGCACCACTGCATGCTAGCCTGAGTGACAGAGCAAGGCACTGTCACAAAAGAAAAAAGACAAAAAAACATAAAACAAAAACAAAAACCCACAAGTACTAAAAGGGCACCAAAGTATAGCTGAAAAAGCAATTGAGGAAGTAAAATGAAGTACTAGAAAATGTTTAACCCAAAATAAGGCAGAAAAAGAGAAACAGAGGAAGAAGAAACCAATGGGAAAATTTGTATAGATTATAGAATTAAAAACAATCACATTATTAGTTATATTACATTCAAATAGGATAAATATCTCAATTAAAAAGGCAGAGATTGTAAAACAGGATAATAAAAAAGGAATACACAACTGTATGCTGACTACAAGAAATATAGTTTAATAGTAAGCACAAAGACATTGAAAGCAATAAGATAGAAAAAGCTATAGCATGAAAGCATTAGGCACAAAGAAGTCATTGTAGCTATATAATTTTCTGACAAATAGGCTTTGAGACTGGGACTATTACCAGAGAAAAATGGGGACATTTGATAATGATGAAAGGGTCAATTCATCAGTAAGATATAACAATATTTTTGTACTTAATGACAGAGTGTCAAAATACATGAAGCGAAAACTGGCAGAAATAAAAGGAGACAGAGACAAATCAACATACAAAGCTGAATATTTTAACAACCCTTACTTTGTAAACGACAGAGCAACCAGATAAAATTTATTAAAGATAAAGAAAATTTGAAAACATCTCAATACTAGTGTATTTCAAGCTCACATGGAAAATGATCAAGGTGAATCATATACTGGACAATAAAATATGTCAAAATGTATTTTTTAATGTAGTATTACACGTGATATTTTCTACCAAAGTAGAATTTATTTAGAATATCTGGATATTTGAAACATCACTGCCAGATTACCAAATAACTTATGGATTAAAGATATATCAAATTAAAGGGAAATTTGAAAGTAACTTAAAGGGAATGATGATGAAAATAAAACATCAAAATTTGCTGATTGCTGCTAAAGTGTTCCATGTATGGAAATGTACAGTTTAAGTACTCATATTAAAAAAGAATAAGTGCTTAATAATCAATTATTCATTTTTTCCTGTAAGACTCAAAATATATGAAAAAATTAAACCTAAAGTATATAGAAGGAAAAAAATAATAAAGAGCCAAAATTAATTAAAATAAAAAGGATAAACATGGGATAAAGTCATTAGCGCTAAATGTTCATTTTTGAAAGCATTATTGATGTGAGAAATCCTCAGGAGACTGTTGTAGAGAAGAAAAAAATTAAAAAGAGACAGAAATCGCCAAATATAATATTAGGAGTATATGAGGAATATTATAGCAAGTCCAAAGGACCTTAAAAGAAAACAAAAGACTGTTAAGAACAACTTTATGCCAATATATATTATAATTTAGATTAAATGGACAGATTCTTTGAATAACATAGTACCAAACTGACCAACGAAAAAAGTAGAAAATCCCAGTAGCTCTTTATCTATGGAATTAAATTCTTAATTAAGAACTGTCCCACAAAAATAACTTTAGATACATGTTGTTACACTGATGAATTCTACAAATGTTTCAGGAAGAAATGACACAAATATTATACAGTCTTTTAGAAAATAGAGGAGGAAATAAAATCTATAAACCATTTTTTGAGCCCATCATGAACTACATATTAAAACCTGAAAAATACTTTTTAAGAAAATTATAGACCACTTCCTAACAAATATTGACACAAAATACATTAAGAAGATATTAACAAATCATGTATATTGATATGTAAGAGAGAGAATATCTCATGAAAAATTGGTGTTTACTCTAGTAATGCAATGTGATTTCCACATTTAAAAATGAATTGATATAATTCACCACATTAGCAGAATAATAGAAAAAAAAACTCTGTTATTATCTCACTAGATTCAGCAAATGCATTTGACAAAATCAACACATTGATTAAAAAAAAAATTCTGCAAAGATTAAAGGAGAGTTTCCTTAAAATGATACAAAGAAGATACTGATAACTTCAGCTAATTTTACACTCAATGATGTAATGGGATATGGATAAAGGCAAAGACATCTGTCTCTTCACATCTTTTCAACATCTCTGTGGAAGTTCTAACCGTGCATGCTGTAAGAAAAGAAAAACTAACAGAGGCTTAGAAATAAGAAAATAAGAAGTAGATGTTTATTCCCAGTCAACCTAAATATTTTTGTAGAAAGCCCCAAAACAACTTATTAGACGTAAAAAATGAAGTTAGCAAGTTCAAAAGATACAAAGCCAAGTTTTAAAAAATCAATTAACTTTCTACATACTTGCAGCAAAAAAAAAAAAAAAAAGAAATTGGAATTAAAATATAATCACAATTATATTTAGAACTGGATTACAAATGTAGTTTAAAAAATTAGAAAACTGTGTGCAACACGTCTCCACTGTAAGCTAAAAACATTGCTGAGAGAAATAGAGACTTAAATAAATGGAATTATATGTCATCTTCATGAATCGGAAAACTCAGTTTTGATAAAGTATCAATTATCCACATATTTATTACCAATTTAAAAGCATAGTAATTAAAATTCCTACAGAATTTTATGTAGAAATTAAAGGAGATAATTATAAGATGTATGTGAACACTGAATAACTTAGAATAGTTCAATATTGGAAAAAGGAATAACATTGGGAACTCAGACTTTTACCCTAAGGCAACAGTAATGAAGATAGTGTAGTACTGGTACATTACATAGATTAATCCTTAGAAAGGAGTAGGAATTCTAGAAATATGATGTATACATATACAGTCAATTAATATTCAACAAAAGTGCCAAGGTAATGACATAGGAAAAAGAAAGTATATTTAAGAAATGTTTTGGAAAAACTGAATTAACATACAGCAAAACCTAAATGTCAACCCCTGACTCAGGTCATACACAATTAATTCAAGGTAGATTATAGGTTTATGCATAAAAGCTAAAACACTGAAGGTTGTGTAGGAAAACCTGGAGATGCTGTTTTCAATCCTGGGATAGATAAAAGCACAAATCTTAAGAGGAAAATCTTAAAAGGATAAATTCTACTACCATAACTATAAAATTTTCATCCAAAAACAAAAGAAAAGACAAGTGTCTGGGCACAGTGGCTAATGCCTGTAATCCCAGCACTTTGGGAGGCTGAGACAGTCAGATAAACTGAGTTCAGGAGTTTGAGACGAGACTGGTCCAATATGGTGAAACCCCGTCTCCACTAAAAATACAAAAATTAGCTAGGCATGGTGGTGGGCGCCTGTCATCCCAGCTACTGGGGAGACTGAGGCAGGAGAATTGCTTGAAACCGGAAGAGCAGGTTGCAGTGAGCCAAGATCATGCCACTGCACTTCAGATGCTGAGCAACAGAGTGAGACTCCATCTAAAAACAAAAACAAAACCAAAAGAAAGGAAGAAAGAAAAGGATAAAAAAAGAAAGGAAAAGAAAAGAAAAAAGAAAAGAAAGGAAAAGACAAGACAAGACAAGACACCAGGAGATGCATTGGCTCATTCCTGTAATCCCAACAAATTGGGAGGCCGAGATGGGAAGATCATTTGAGGCCAGGGGTTAAAGACCAACCTGGGCAAGATAGTGAGACCCCATCTAAAGATACAAAAGAAAAGAAAAACCAAGCTCAAAAGAAGAAGAAATTATTTGCAGCACACTTGTCTGACAAGAGATTTGCATATGAATTATATAAAAATCTTCAAATCAATAATTAAAGAGCAAACAAATTTAGAAAAAAGTTGCAAAAAGTTATACATGTTATAAAGGAAAACTATAAATAATGATTAAGTACATAGAAAGATGCCTATCATCATTAATGGTCGGGCATGCAAATCAACCTTTTTACCACATACAAACAAACAAAAAAACAAAAAAAAAAACCCAGCTCTTTGCCAGCGCTCATTTAATTTTACATAAACATGCTCTTTGAGGCTGAAGCAATATGAAAATAAAATATAAAAACTAATCTTGGAGTTATTTCTAAACAGAACTAACAGCAGAATCATCTGAATCATTGAAATTGTCTATTTTGGAAAAATCATATATATCAAATGAATCCTTGGCCAACTGTTTGAGAACAATGTTAACATAATGTGTAGGAATGCTACCTTTTTTAGGATTTGACATTTTCAGTGATGGAGAATTATTATACTTTGCAAATGAAAATGCCACTACTAAAAACAGAAAGCTATAAATAGAATGATATGTTTTGTTTCTGAAGTCAATATATTAGAGTGATGCAAAAATAATAATAAAAGTGAAATATTGCATGGTAAAGTTATCTCAGGGTAATGCTGGAGCGGTAAGTGTTGCCAGCGTGTATTCTGGGGCAAAAGGAAAAGGGGTTAATATAACAATTGCAAACACACTGGAATGGCTAAAATGAAAGAGAGAAAGAGAGAGATTGAGATATTAATACCAAAGTTGTCAATGATATGGAGTATCTTGAACTCTCATAAATTCCTGGTGAGAATGTAAAATTGTGCAACTGCTTTGGAAAACAGTTTGACATTAAAAAAAACAATCAAGTATGCATCTACCCCATTATCCAGTAATTCCACTTTTAAATATTTAATCAAGAAAACTAAAAATGTGTCAAGAGAAAGATGGTTTTATTGATAATAAGCAAAACAAAATTATAACTAATGCTCATCAAAAGGAAAGTAAATGACCAAATTATGACTATTATATACTACTACTACTCAAAAATGAAAGGGAATAAACCACTTATACATGAAACAAAGTAAATGAAAATTAACAAAAATCACATTGACGGATAAAATCTAGATTATGAGTGTATATATGATATGATTCCATTTATATGAAGTTAAGTAACAGAATTTATTCAACATTTAAAAAATCATAATAGTGGTTGCTACTGCTATATTGGCAGTAGTGGGAAGGAAAGGCACGAGCAAAGTTTCTGGCACGATGTACATGCTTTATAAAAGGTATATATGTGTTAACATTGATTGAATTTTGCGCTTAACGTCTGTGCATAACCTAAAGAAAATAAATAAATTGGACTTACATCTCTAATATGGTGGTTTCAGGCTTTTAGTGTTATGGAGATAACATTTTAAAGGCAATAGGATTATTATAAAATAGATTGCCAAATTATTGTTCTGCCAAAAATAGAGTTTTAAAAAATGCACGAGTGCACAAACATACACAGGCTCATACACCCACACACATTCTGATAAATCTTTGCTCTTTCTAGGAAAGTTTTTGAGAGGTTTTTTTTTTATCCTTTTACATGTAAAAATGTATAATAGAGCACTGTCATATAATTTAGAGAGCAACATTCCTTAAATACAGTTGACTTTTGAACAATGCAAGTTTGAAATGCGCAAGTCACTTATACACGGACTTTCGTCCACCACTGCCAACCCTGAGACAGCAAGAACAGCCCTTCCTTTTCCTCCTCCTTCTCCTCACTCTACTCAACTTGAAGATAACAAGGATGAGGACCTTTTATGATAACACACTTCCACTTAATGAATAGTAAATATATTTTCTTTTCCATATGATTTCCTTTTCTCTGGCTTAACATGTAAAGTACTACATTTGTTAAATTAATTGTTTATGTTTCTGGTCAGCAGTAGGCTCTTACTAGTTGAGTTTTGGGGGAATCAAAAATTCCACACTGACTTTCAGCTGCACAAGGGTAAGTTACCGAAATCTCTGTTTAAAGGTCAACTGTATTATGTGCAAATACTATATTTATTCATGTTCTGCTACTATTTTATATATAACAGCTTGGTTTCTTTCTGCATTGTCCATAAATGATATTTATCTCTTATCAGTAATGATATAAAAGATTGTATTTCTTGACTTCATTGTCTTTTGAAAGCCTGGTAGGATGCTACCAATGTGCCTTCCAAGATCTGACTGAAATCATAAGTCCAATTTTAAGTGACAGAAACTACTCTCAGTTGAATTGAGCTTCATACTTCCTTCCCCAGGAGTTCATCTCAGTTCAGGAAGCTTACATGCCATGTTTCACTAATGCAGACTATGTAGGGGAGTAATGGTGACAAATGACAGTCTGATGTGGTTAAGGTCATTTTTGTCGAAGCTGACATATGCAAAGACACCCATCCTTTCATCCAGCTTTTGGACAGTGACAATAGGACACACAGGTCACTGCTGTGATCTCCTCACCACGACCACTCCCAGGGCTTGACTTCTTTAGTTCAACTTGCTTTCTTTGCTACATTGTCACATCTGTCACTATTTCATCCCTGATATTCCTTTTCCCACCACACCACACATTATATAAGGGAGCTCTTCCTAGTTTAAGGAACTTGAACATCTTCTTGAAACTAGCATTTAATCCCCGAATATTTGGAATTTACTCTCATTTTGAAATTCAAAGGCCAAAGATTTACTTGACTTCTTTTCTTCTCTGAATTTTGGTATGTCTCCCATTCTTTGAGGCACTGAGCATGAAGTATCCTATCTTACTGAGCTGAGGAGGGAGACAGAGTACAATTGATTAATGTCAAAATGACGGCATAAAATTTTAAAAGAAATCTCAATATGTTGAAATACTATTGTATCACAAGATACATCATATATAAACTTGACATAAAGCTTTAACTCTTAATCAGAGGATATAAATGTCTGCTTGGAGGGACCTTTATACTCCTCCAACTACATATTCTCTTCAAATACTCAATTTCAGCCCCGTGAGTCTTTTTTTGAGTCTGCAAATACACCAGGTGATTTACTGCTTTCAGACTCTTGGCACATCCATTCCCTTGCAAGGAATGCTCTCCACTTCTCAAGCATCTTAGCAAATTCCACATTCCTCCTCGATTTGGAAAAGAAACGAAATATTACTGAACCACTTGTACCCATTATCTTTTCCTTCCACCATGAAGGTGTTAATGGAGATATTAATAATAAACTTGTATTCAAACAGAAGTAACAGAAGTTAATACGAATCTAATCTGAAAATATTTAAGGTCATGAAAGGGACTTCTTTTTGGTGCAGGAAGGGTCTCATTTAAAATAGCGACGATACTTGACTGCCTGTTAGTTCATTGGGCACTTAGGTGTCTTCAGTTGGAATATAGAGAAACAAATTCCCTCTTCCATTAACTTACTACATTAAAAATCTGCCAACATTTTCATCTGGGCAGTCAATCTTTGATATCTGCCCACGATGGCTCTTTTTTTTTTTTTTTTTTTTCTTTTTTCTTTTTTTTGAGACGGAGTCTCGCTCTGTCGCCCAGGCTGGAGTGCAGTGGCCGGATCTCAGCTCACTGCAAGCTCCGCCTCCCGGGTTCACGCCATTCTCCTGCCTCAGCCTCCCGAGTAGCTGGGACTACAGGTGCCCGCCACTTCGCCCGGCTAGTTTTTTTGTTTTGTATTTTTTAGTAGAGACGGGGTTTCACCGTGTTAGCCAGGATGGTCTTGATCTCCTGACCTCGTGATCCACCCGTCTTCGGCCTCCCAAAGTGCTGGGATTACAGGCTTGAGCCACCGCGCCCGGCCGATGGTTCTTTTTCTTAGAAATTTTCTCACATTTCATGATGTGTCTGCGCCCTGGCCTCTGGCCAAATCAGCCTCCTCCGCGTGATGAAGGCGAAAGCCTTACCTGAACCTAAACAGACCTTTTGTCTCTGGGACCAGAAATGAATTCTTTCAAGTCACTGATAAAATACTATTTATATAAAATGGTTTTCCATGGAAATTTACTCAATATATGACTTCTGTATATATACTGTAGACAAAATGGACATAAACTTACAACATTAAAACATTGGATATGATTTAGCATCATCACTTGATTTTAAAGAAAATTACACATCTATAATATTATATCAAAAAGTGTTACTATCAGGTCAATTTTTCAGTTGCAAACGTGGCAAGGAGTATATATTTGTAAACAGGTGTATCTCATCCATGCTAAACTGTGTATTAAAACGTGTAAATGTCTTTTATTGGAATGAGGTATCTGATGAAAATACTCTGATTCTCAATTAAGAATGTAGAGTATGTTTCAGATCGTCTTTTCTAGGATCAGAGGTTTGTTCATCTTTGGAGGAAAAGACTGAGGACCAGTTTTTTGATTTACAGTGAAATAGGTAGAGCAGTAACAGATATTTTGGGGGCTTTGAAATTTTCTGCTCAATGACACAATTCCATAAAGACAGAGCCTCATACATTATTGGGATAATTTCATTCAGAGTTTAGGTTTATTACACAGAGGACAACATACTGGAATAATCCTCAGGAAAACAATAGCAATCTGGCCTGTCTTATAAATAGATGGGAAAGTGGGTCAGGAGCAATTTACTAATTCACTCAGCAGTAAAGATAATTACTGTTTTTAATGATAATGTACTACAGGCAGATCTAATAGGTTCATGCCTCATGTTTAAACTGTTCTAGCTTAATAAGTGCAAGAACATTATATTTACTTTGCTAGGTCTAACAGCACTCGATACTGAAAACTGACCTTTAAGTGATCCCTCGTGCTGTTCTGTACTATTTATTTTGGATTATTGAAAGTCTTAAATATTTTTAGCTAAAATGTGTACTTGTATTACATATTTTCACAGGCTTTCATTTTCTTTCTGTTCTGCCCATTAGGACATACAGAATATATTAAGAAAATCATGGTCTCAAAAAGCACACACTGTAAAATTAAAAGTAAAGGATTGTTTAATTTATGTGAGTCAGAAATAGGTTCAGAAAGAATTTGAAGCCTCAGTATGATCTCTTTCTGCAAAATTCCATTTTTTGTCAATCATTTCAAATGAGTACTGTTTGGCATAAACTATTGTATTTATGGAATCAAAAATGTCATGTTTGGAGCATGTTTATACTCATTTAAAAATAGGTAACCTTTTGAGTTTCTTCATTATCCTGCTAGACAAATGATTTATCCTTTACAGTAATACTCGTGTGCTTTCATCTCATTTAATGCTAGAGGGTTAGAGGGTACTTAGAGAAACCCCAAGATTCTACCCCAGTGTCATCAATCTAGTTGCAGAGTGGAACCTAGTTGGCAAATGGGATTCCCTAGCTGCTGGGCCTATTGGCAGGAAAACTTTACATGTCAGACTTCTTCATGTAGATTGTTCCCAGATGAAGGAAACTGTTCCACCCAAGGTCATGTAATCTTCCTGGAGCAGCATATGTCCTGTAACTGATCAATATGCATGATATTGAATGCACAATTTAGGCCAGTTCTGCAGGTCCATCTTAACTTCATCCTGCTATGATATTCAGAGGTCTTTTTGTCTTGTTTCTTTATGGCTATACGGCAGCCCATGTTCTCCCTTCTCTCAACCCTTCCACTCTTACTCTTAGAGAGGTATTGGCAGTGAGAACACTCCTCAGTTAATTGCCTGAATGAACATTTTTTCCATGTAAATATTTCAGAGGCCAGAGACCGGGCGTGGTGGCTCACGCCTGTAATCCCAGCACTTTAGGAGGCCAAGGCGAATGGATCACCTGAGGTGAGGAGTTCAAGACCAGCCTGTTCAACATGGTGAAACCCATCTCTAGTAAAAACACAAAAAATTAGCTGGGCATGGTGACAGGCACCTGTAATCCCAGCTACTTGGGAGGCTGAGGCAGGAGAATTGCTTGAACCCGGTAGGCAGAGGTTGCGGTAAGCCAAGATCACACCATTGCACTCCAGCCTGGGTGACAGAGCAAGGCTCTTTCTCAAAAAGAAAAAAATACATATATTTCAGAGACTGCTTCCAGATACCTAACCTGTGAAGCTACCCGGGTTGGCTGACTGCTTTTAACAAAGCTATTGTCCTCAATACGTATTTCTTATTCATCACTTATAGCAGTAGTTTGGTCAAAGCTTGTGGAAAAACTCTGTAGCAAAATGTGAAACATTAAAATTAAATTTCATAGATTTGAATGTATGTGTATCTTTCATTTATGATAGCCATCCCACATAATGCTATATAGGAAAATGTCTAGTTTAATTTATATTTCCAAGAAACTGTGATCCATGATTTATTTATATCTAGAATGTTAATTTAGGTTTTTCCTTGAAAGTTGAACTCAAGCCTAAAGTTAAGTTGAATTACTAACATATAAATCAGAAACAAAACTTACACACACATTGCACACATCTTTTACATTAAGGCCTAAGGAAACTAGGCCATAGTGGTCTTATTTTTGACTTAGTATGTATTATTCAACAAAGTTCTTAATTATCTATGAAATCAAGGGTATTATTACATGTCACTTGCATGAATTTTAACAAAAAGTGAGGAGACTGGGCTTTTGAGTAGAAACCCACATTGGATTTGAGATTTAGCCAATAGAGTGATGCTAGATGATAAAAAATTGTAATAATAATGGTTGTGAGTTTACACACATTTTGGGGGAAGGAACATGGAAGCACTGTAATTTCTGGAAGAATTCCTAAAATTCTTGAATCATTCTTCAAAATATAGCAAATAAAGTACTTAGCTGAGAGGAAACTTGCTAGTCTCTCTTGTTTCAACTATTTACCTTTAGTCAATTTTCTATAATTTATAAAATGAAATGTGATTTCTAAGGTTAACTTTGCTTTAAATTTACATGATTCTAAATTTGACTAGATTAAACAGGGAGAACAGAGAAATAAAAAATCTATTTTGGATATTTCTAATATCTAAATATTTATAATATTATAAATATTATAAATAATATAATATTTCACATATTCACTAATGTGAATGTAATGTGAATGGAGAATATTGGCAGAGCTTGTAAATAAATGAAGGGTTTATTTTTGAGCCATTGGATTAATTCAATAAATACTTTTTAATTACCATATGCTAAGTTCTGAAAATGGAAGATGAGTGAATGAATGTGATCTTTGTTCATGCAGAGTTCACTATAATGGTCAAAGTAAATAAATTAATTATGGGAAATAAAGGAAAAATAAAGCTCTTACTAAAATTTTTAGCTTTGAATATATAGTGTTGGCGATTTTTCTGATGGTACTAAGTACATTATTATTATCATTTGATATTTATGGTTACTCCATATGGAAAAATATGATAGTGTCCCTAAATTTAACAAAAACCCTTACTGTATCTATTCTCCAAAAGAATCTTAATATTTGTTTTCTGGTTTCACGCTCTAACGTTTATTTTCAGGAGAAATATTCCCCAATTTAGTTGACAGAATTCTGGTAGAATTCTCTTCACCTCCTTTAGAGGTAGAGGCTGTGGCTGAAGTTTACTTCTAGCTGATTAAAGCACTCTATTCCTTAATTGCAGTGACAGTGTAGGGATAAGCATGTGATTCAAACCAAATATAACCAACCTGAATATTGCTTCAGTGACTGGGAAGAGCTAGTCTCTGTGTTTTTTATTTAACCTCAGGGCATTCAAAACTTACTGACTCCAAGTAACCTTGCCATTACAAGTGAAAAGTATTCTGAGAGTGAGGCCCTAAATCATGAAATGGAGAGGACAAAGTTGAACCAAGTTTTGGAGAAAACAGTTCTTATATTACTATCAGATTTAATTATTAAAATAATGTAAGGCGAACATTAATGAAAATTTAGGGAAAACTACATATATTTAAAAAGAAAAGTCATTAAGTAAAATACTGTCCATTAAGTAATGGACATAATACATGAACACAGAATTTATAAAAAAAAGATTATCAAATTGTTATTAATTTTTTAATTTATATTTTATTAGCACAAGTTTTGACTATTTTCTGTCATTAGAATTAAAATTCCAAAATAGAGCAGAATCCTGGCTTGAATAGCTTATCACTATGTCTCCAGGTCTTAGAATCATGTTAGTTTGAACACAGTAGATTTTCAATTAAAAAAATATGTTGGATGAATAAAAAAACATTCAGGAAATATGAATAAACTAATGAGATAACCTAATTTTTAAAAGTTGAATATAAATCTTGTCATAAAAAAATGTAGGAACTAAGAAACCCTCATACAATTTTGGTGATATTGTAAATTTATAGTGCCTTTCTGAAAAGCGAATGGGCAGTATTTATCAAATCCAAACCTTTCACTCCATTAAACCTAGAAAATCAAGGAAGTCAATTCTATTATATTCTATATTTTTCAAGCAAAAAAAAAAAAAAAACTATTTTTAAAAACAAACCAAAAAAATCTCACTTTCCTGATAGAATAGTTATGTAACATGTAACTATTATTTTTAAATAATAGAAAAACATTTAGGTAAATTT
Source organism: Theropithecus gelada (assembly GCF_003255815.1). Classification (NCBI taxonomy): domain Eukaryota; kingdom Metazoa; phylum Chordata; class Mammalia; order Primates; family Cercopithecidae; genus Theropithecus; species Theropithecus gelada. Next base: position 165,973,469 of record NC_037671.1, read on the forward strand.
GGTCATCCATATCATGACATTCTATATAGTTGTTAAAAAGAATATGGTAGATATATTGACATGAAAAGATCACCAAATGTATTGTTAAGATGAAAAGACAATGATTAAAAAAACAAAAAAACAAAAAAGAAAACTATATAGTATAAACCAATTCATGTGAAAACAAATTCATTACATATTTGATCTATGTCAACGTGTTTTTCTATTTTTCTATTTATTCGTGTATATATCTATGTTTATAAGCATATGTTTATATTTATATATCCTGTAAACTATATATTCGTAATGCACAGGAAAAAAAAAACAAAAAACAAACAAAAAAAAAAACCCTAAAATGGCACACATTGATTGCATATGTTTAGATTGGAGGAGGAAAATATTGGAGTACAGATAAAGGAGATAATACGTTTTACCACATGTATATTGATATGGTTTGGATTTGTGTCCCTGCCCAAATTGTAATTCTCAAGGTTGGAGGTGGGGCGTGGTGGGAGGTGATTGGATCATGGGGTGGTTTCTCATGAATGGTTTAACACCATCCCCCTTTGTGCTGTTCTAGTCATAGTGAGTGAGTTCTGGTGAGATTTGGTTGTTTAAAAGTGTGTAGCACCTCCCCACTCTCTCTATTCCTCCTGCTTTGGCCATATGAAGTGCGGCGCCTGCTTTGCCTTCCGCCACGATTGAAATCTCCCTGAGGTCTCCACAGCAGCAGAAGCTGTAAGGATTCCTGTACAGCCTGCGACACTGTGAGCCAATTAAACCTCTTTTCTTTATAAATTATCCAATTTTAGATATTTCTTTATAGCAGTGTGGGAATAGGCATATGTATATATAAAATATATATTTTAATGACAAACATTGACTTTGAAGTAGTTCATACTAAAATGAAAAATAGTCACATTTCAACTTTTCTTTATTTTTTTTTCCTCAATTAAAAAATTTTAATTTAAAAGTAAACTTTACTGTCGAAAACGCAAACTTTGGGAGGGCAGAAAGATCATACACAGGCCTGCCACTTCACATCTGGACTGATGCACCGCAGCCGGGCAGAGGCGCTCCTCACTTTCAACTTTTCTTTTTACTTATTTGACTATGAAAAAGGTTGAACCTCTTAAAGTCTATTTGCTTATAACACTTCCTTGCCACTTATTTCTTATTTTTAAGATTTTTCGAGTTCTTTTTAAAAATCATTTTTTGTTAATATTTCTTTTTATTTATTTATTCTTATAAGTTTGCTTGTTTCTCTTAGTAGGAGAACAAATATCATTTAAACATGTTTGCTAGCCAAAGTCGTACCTGTTCATTTTCACCTAATACAATTTCTAGTGTCTTTGGGGCTAGTTCTGGTTTCGTAGCTTAGATCTGCCACATAGTAATTAGGAGCATAAAAAAATGTACTTAATTTCACTCAATTTCACTTTCCTGATAGAATAGTTAGGTAACACATATTGTAGGAGGATCAGCTAAAATGGCATATGGAGAGTGCTTAGGCTGGTTTCTATCATATGAAATTACAACGAAATTGTTTTAATTCTCAATTGTTTTTGGTAATAATTGTAGATTTCTTTGTTTATGCATTTATACAGTATAAAATTTTACCAAATTTTGGCCGGGCGCGGTGGCTCAAGCCTGTAATCCCAGCACTTTGGGAGGCCGAGACGGGCGGATCACGAGGTCAGGAGATCGAAACCATCCTGGCTAACACGGTGAAACCCCGTCTCTACTAAAAAATACAAAAAACTAGCCGGGTGCGGTGGCGGGCGCCTGTAGTCCCAGCTACTCGGGAGGCTGAGGCAGGAGAATGGCGTGAACCCGGGAGGCGGAGCTTGCAGTGAGCCGAGATCCGGCCATTGCACTCCAGCCTGGGCGGCAGAGTGAGACTCTGTCTCAAAAAAAAAAAAAAAATTTTACCAAATTTCATCAACCTGTCTAGTAAAAATATAAATATCCTGGGACCAGATACTGTCATTCATTATTTTATTCCCTAAAGCGTTAGTGCAGACCCTTCCATGTGGTAGGTACTTAAGGTAAACTTATTGAATTTAATTGAAAGCCTATATAACTTGAGTAAATCAGCACCGTTGTAAAGAAAAAATTAAATCAATTACAAGTATATAAATAAATTAAATTTACTGTTTTCTTGGAAATTTTTTTAAGAGTTTACTACCTACAAGTTCATAGAGTTACCACTCCTGAAATAGTTATGTTTAAGTGCCCCTTTTAAAAGCTGCACTCACTCTAGTTTGAGTTACAAGAATATGATTATTCTAGCTTTCAAAAGAAAGTTTTTAAGCTTCAAGACTAATAGACTCTTCTAATTGGAAAAGAAAAAAATCAACTGTTCTCCTACTTGTCAACAGTTTCTGAGACGTCCCTTTTTAGTACAAGCCAAATGGTAAGATTTCTTAACAAATCATTTCTATTCTGCTATTTAAAAAATTATAGTTTTCTCCAAAATGCCATCAGAGTACTTGTTAATAGAATACTGTCCTTAATCTTTGAGTAAGAAAACTGTTTTTTATTTTTTTAATTTTTAATATTTGGATAGTCAGCACTCAAAATGTCTGTACAGGCTAATGTTCTTGAATGAAAGAGAAAGAATGAAAAGAGAGGAATACTAAATATAATAGAGGAACACATTAAATTACCAAGCTTTTTAAAAAACCTATATAAACTATACACTATATTAAACATTACGAGAGCTACTATTTTTCTTTTAATTTAGCTTGAAACCACTTCCTGTTTTTGCATGTATAAGAAAAACAACAGAGTTTGTTTTTTGGCAGACATAGGAAGAATTGTTATTTTCCTCTACTATTTGTGGAAAACAGAAAAGAAACCAACTGTTGCAATTTTTTCTACACACGGTTAAACTTTCTGAATATAAGTTGAGGCTTCAGAAATTATATCTAGAAATGACTAAAAAGACTTCAGCTTATCAGTAATTATCAATAAGTGTTGAACTATTTTAATTTTATTTAAATACATAGGGATGATATAGACACGAGTTACATACATGTGCGTGTGCACACACACACCCACACACACACCCACACACACACAGATTTTTCGATGTGGACATTCCCGTTACCCAAATTGTTGTTACATTTTAATTGCGTTACTTCAAACAAGCCTGCAATTGCAAATATGACTGCCTCCACAGCTCTTCACAGCGTTTATTATTATTTACAATAAAAAAGCTGATATGCTGTCATTTGTGTAATCAATGGTTAACTCTAGGGCAGGAAAGTAGACATAAAACTTTGAGACTCAAATTAGGTGTTTTAAAACCTAATTTAATGTAGCTGCAAAAGTGAAGACAAATTTAACTGGAACTCAGATTAAATCTCTTTATTTTTGTTTGTCAGTATATAGAGCATTGGCTGATAAATGAAAGTCTTTGATATCCTCCCAACTTGATTCAATGCTATCTACTGGTATTTATTTAAAATTCTGGAATTAAGTATTTTCTCTTCTTCCATATTATTGATCTTCCATACTACAAAGGTTCCACCTTTATTCCCCCTAAAATGTACCCTACAGTTATCTCTGATGAGTGAACCTGATTCTAGAACCTGATTCTATTCTGCCAGGAATGTCAGTAATAAATGATGGGCTGAGGTGGATGGCCTCCTAAGAGGAAAAACAACAACAACAACAACAACAACAACAAAATAGAAAAGGCCAATGAGTTTTGAATTGACTCCATTAACAATAGTCATGATTGCTTATACAAGGGGAAAATATTGTTATAAAAGAGCCTATTAAAATGCCAGGAAATGTCTCAGCAGTTTAAATACTCTTAAATTTTTAAATGGTATACTAGCTAGCAGAGCTGTAGTAGATTGAATTAAGCTTCATTATTGATTCCCCTAGACTTTGTTGGTGAGTTGCCCATTTAAACACATTATCAGATACTTAATGAGTAATTTATAATGCTTTGAAGAACATTTACTTCATTTAAAACGGCTAACAACATCATTCAAATGAGAGAAGGTGTCAGGACTCAGTAAATGAAAATGCTAGATGCAGACATAATGTCCGTTAGAACAGAAGCCAAACAAGTTTTTTAAACAACATTTTGAATAAAATATTTCACATCTACAAGTCTTTTAATAATTGAACTGCATCCTAAACTATAATTATAAAGAGTCAATTAAATAATTATCATTAAGAACATCCATGATATGGAGATATACTACAAAATCCTGTAAAGGGTTCAACTCTTCCATAACTATAGAGTGACTTTCTGTTTGAAAGGACATTTTGTTCATTGCAATTTTGTATTTGAATAGTAATATGTCATTTAAATTTCCAAACTTCTCTAAAAATAGCTCACAAGCAACTATTTCCATTCAATGTTTTACAGAATACAATGTCTGGTCAGAATTTCGATGCATGTTTTTAAAGAAAGGAAATATTTATTGAAGTTAATACGCATGGTAATATATTATTCTCATATTAGCATTAATGTGAGGCTTTAGCACCTTCTCCTTACTGCTTTTGCTAATAGGTTAAATTTGTATTATGTGAAAATAAATAAAGACTGGGGCAAAATTTATTTAGAAAGCTTTATTCTGTACTAACAGTTTATTGGCCAAGTAGTCTGAATGGATCATTAAAATGCTTGACTCATTCAATCTAAATCTCAACGAGTCTGTTATTTAAAGGCAGTGTAACCAACTCAAGTTCAGCTGCTCACTGCTCAGAAGTTAAAGCATAAGAAACAAGGTGTTGTAACCCAGAACTTAAAGTATAATAAAAAATAAGTAAATAAAAAAAAGCAAGGTGTGGTAAAAAAGAAAGTAGCTTTTATTCAAATGCTAGCAGAAGGGGGAATGGCCAGGCTCAAGCCTCACCTGAGCCATCTACAGTGTTAGACTGAGGGAAGGGGTTTAAAAAGGAGAGACTTGGTAGGGGAAACATGCAGGAGTAATATAGGATGCAGGTCTGTCTGTCTTGTTGCAAGGGCTGTCTTGAACTATTGTCCACCTGGAATACCAGCTGAAGCCATTTCAGCTCCATCCAGGTTGTAGATTATCCATTTCAAGTTAGGTAATCTCCAAATTGAGGAGAATTCCACAGCGGGGACTCCTTGACTGGCTTGTTGTAAAATTAGCCCATGGAATTTCTTAACAAGCATGAAGTTAGATGCAACCAAGCATCTGGTGGGAAAGTGTGCATGATTCAACCACGTGTCTGATGGGAAAGAGAGAGAGCAGAGTTTCAAAGTACATTTCGAAGCTATGTTTTAGGACTGAGGAAAAAAATGCTTGAAATTTTACTTCAAAGTTACATGTCAAGACTGGGGGAAAAGGAGAAAAAAGAAAAAAAAGATTTTAAATGCATTTTGAAGCTTAACTACTTCAAAATGTATTTTAAAGTTACAGGAGGAGTGACTTCTAAATATTAAACATTTACATTAACGTTTTGCCATTTAGTACACAATGTTAATCATTTGCTTTTATAAACCAGAAAAACATGTTTGAAGACATTTTGTCCAAGTGTCCCATAGAATAGTCCGTACATGAGAACTTATTTGGTGTTGTATGAAAGAGGTTTTGTTGGTTAGGAAAAAGTTGAGAAATGCTAGGTTAATTATATTTTTAAAGATATTTTCAGAGCTTTTATTATCCTAAAGTGCTCTGACACCTATAAGATGGAAATACTGAAAACAGTATTGAACAAACAAAAGTAGTATTTTTGGTTTTGCTTATATAGTTGACCCTTGAACAATACAGAGTTGAGCTGTATGAGTTTCCTTATAATGAGGATTTATAAAAATAAATATATTAACTAGTTGTGTGGAGATGTGCAACAATTTGAAAAAACTCACAAATCAGGTAGGCTAGAAATATAAAAAAATTAAGGAAAATGTCTGTCACGCATGCATAAAATATATGTGGGTACTAATCTATTTTATTATTTACTACCACAAAATATACATTAATTTATTATAAAATGCTGAAATTTATCAATACTGACATATATAAATACACCATACATGTTGCTATTCTCAGTAGAGATAAATATAAACAAATGTAAAGACAGTATTAAATTATAACTGTGTAAAATTAACTGTAATATATACTGTGATACTGTAATAATTTTTTAGCCACCTACTACTGCTGTGAGCTCAAGTGTTGCAAGTATCCACCTAAAAATGCCCGGTGGGGCAAGAAAAAAATTAATAAAGGGCATCCAAATTGGAAAATAGGAAGTCAAATTGTCACTGTTCACTGATGATATGACTGTATTCCTAGAAAAACCTGAAGTCTAATCCAAAAGACTTCTACAATTGATAAGCAATTTTAGTAAAATCTCAGGTTACAAAATCAATGTACAGAAATCAGTAGCACTGCTATACACCACCACCAACAAGGCTGAGAATCAAATCGAGAACTCAATTCCTTTTACAACAGCTGCAAAAGAATAATAAAATACTAAGGAATATACTTAAGGAGGTGAAAGATCGCTACAAAGAAAACTACAAAATACTGCTGAAATAAGTCATAGATGACACAAACAAATCAAAACACATTCCATGCTCATGGATGGGAAGAATCAGTATTGTAAAAATGACCATACTGCTAAAAGCAATCACAGATTCAATGCAATTCCCATGAAAATGTCATCATTTTTCACAGAACTATAGAAAATAAATCTAAAATTCTTACGAAACCAAAGGAGAGCCCACATAACCAGAGCAATAATAAGCAAAAGAAAAAATCTAAAGGCATCACATTATCAGACTTCAAATTACTGTATAAGGCTGTAGTTCCCAAAACAGAACAGTACTGATATAAAAATAGGCACTTAGACCAATGGAACAGAATAGAGAACTCAAAAATAAAGCCAAATGCTTGCAGTCAATTGATCTTCTACAAAGCATACAAAAACATGAATTGGGGAAAGGACACCCTATTCAATAGATAATACTGGCTCTATGCACACGCCACATGCAGAAAAATGAAACTGTAAACCCATCTCTCACCTTATATAAAAATCAACTCAAGATGGATCAAAGACTTAAATCTAAGACCTGAAACGCATATACATTATAGAATATAACATCAGAAAAACTCTTTTTGACATTGATTTAGGCAAAGACCCCAAAAGCAAATACAACTGAAACAGAAAAAATAAATAAATGGGACCTCATTAAACTAAAATTGCTTTTGCACTGCAAAAGAAATAATCAGTGGAGTATAAAGACAACCAATGGAGTAGGAGAAAATATTCAAAACCTATGCATCTGACAAAGGACTAGTATCCACAATCTACAAAGAACTCAAATAATCAAGAAAAAGACAATTGCCATCAAAAAGTGGGCAAATGACATCAATAGATGTTTCTCAAAAGAAGATATACAAACAGCCAACAAACAAATAAAAAAAAATGCTCAACATCACTAATCATCAAGGAAATGCAAATGAAAACCACAATAAGATACCACCTTACTCCTGCTAGAATGAACATAATTAAAGAGTTGTTGTTGTTGTTTTGTTTGTTTGTTTGTTTTGTTTTGTTTTGTTTTTAAAGAGTGTTGGAGTGGATAAGCTTAAAAGGAAACACTTTTACACTGCTGGTGGAAATGTAAATTAGTACAACCACTATGGAAACCAGTATGGAGATTCCTTAAAGAACTAAAAGTAGATATACCATTCAATCCAGAAATCCCACTATTGGATATCTACCCAAACAAAAAAAAGTCATTGTACAAAAAAGATATTTGCACATTCATTTTATAGCAGCACAGTTCACAATTACAAAGAACCAACCTAAGTGCACATCTACCGATGAGTGGATAAAGAAAATGTGATATATATATGTGTGTGTGTGTGTGTGTGTGTGTATATATATATATATACACACATATATACACACATACACACCATGGAATACTACTCAGCCATAAAATGGAATGAAATAATGTACTTTGCAGCAACTTGGATGGAGCTGGAGACCATTATTCTGAATAATAATGACCATTATTCATAGAATAATTAGTAATTATTCTAATTACCAATTCTGAAGTAATTGGAATAATTAATTATTCTAATTGAAGTAATTCAGGAATGGAAAACTAAATACTGTATGTTCTCAGTTATAAGTGGAGCTAAGCTATGAGGATGCATAGACATACAGAATGATAGAATGGACTTTGGGGACTTGGAGTGAAGAAGATTGGGAGACAGTGAGGGATAAAAGATTACATAATGTACAGTGTACACTTCTTGGATGATGGGTGCACTAAAATTTCAAAATTCACCACTAAATAACTTATCAATTTAACCAATAATCACCTATACCCCCCAAACTGTTGAAATAGAAATAAATAAATGAAAAATTTTAAAAAGTGCCCTGTGACACTAATTATCACTGCTTGAGCGATTCCTCTCTCCAGTAAATTGCAGATTGCAGTAAAAATTGATCTCTCATAGTTATTTTGTAAGAACCATGTGTGCTTCATTGTGTTTAATGCAATACTGTAAACCTTAAATAACACCACTGTACCCATACAAAGGGCCACTAGTGATGCTGAAAGCATTCCCAAGAAACAGCGAAAAGTCACGATATTACAAGAAAGAGTTGAATGCTTGATATGTACCGTCATAGATTGAAGTTGTTTACTGTGGCTGCCTGCTATTTTAAGATAAATGAATCCAGCATAAGAGCCATTATTAAAAAAAGCAAAGAAAATTTGTGAAGTCATCACTGCAGCTACACCAGCAGGCATAAAAACCTTGCACTTTTTGTGAAATACCTTTGTATCTTATATTGAAAATACAGCTTTTATGTGGGTGCAAAATTGCTATAAGAAAGGCGTGTCTATAAACTCTAATATGATTTGATAAAAACAAAGTCATTATATGACCACTTTAAGCAAAAGGATGATAAAGGATCTAAAACTGGAGAATGTAATGCCAGCAAAGGATGGTTTAATTAATATAAAAAGAGATTTGGGTTAAAAACCCTCAGTAGGAGGACCATCTTCTACTCACCAAAAGTTGGCAGACTAGTTCTGAGATGCCATTAACAAAATCATTGAGGAGAACGGATACCTGCCTGAACGGGTTTTTAATGCAGATAAAAGTATCCTATTCTGGAAAAACAACAACAATACAAAAGTCACAAAGGACATCTATTATTAAGGAAGAGAAGTAAGTATCAGGATTGAAGGCAGAAAAGTATAGGCTAACTACATTTTTGTGCAAATGCAGTTGGGTTTATGATAAGGACTGCCTTTATCCATAAAGTTGCTGTCCTTTTGAAGAGAAAAGATAAATACCAGCTTCCAGCCTTTTGGTTGGATTATGAGACCTTTTTTTCTACATTAGTTCCATTCATGTTCCAAGGAAGTACCTTGCCCATACGGACTGTCTTTTGAAGTTCTTTTGATAATGGACAATGTCCTTAGTCTCCTAGAATTCCATCAGTGCAACACTGAAGGCATTAAAGTAGTCTGCTTGCCCCCAAACTCAATGTCTCTAATTCAGCCTCTATATGAGAGAGTCATGAGGACTTTTAAGGTTCATTACACATGGTACTCTGTGAAAGTAATTGTCAATGCTATGGAACATTATGAAACTTATAAAGGATTACACCATTAAAGATGGCATCATTGTTATAGAAAAGGCTATCAACCCAGACACAATGTATTTGTGCTGGAGAAAATAGTGTCTAGATGTTGCACATGAATTCTCAGTATGTACAATGGAGCCAATCAAGAAAACCATGAAATAGATTATGGACACAGAAAAAAAAAAAGGGGGGGGGGTGGGTTCTAACATATGGATCTTGGAAAAATTCAAGAACTAATAAAAACCACTTGATGGAGATGCCTGCTTCTGAATCAGTAACAGACAATGGGGAAGAAGACGTAGAGGAAGCAGTGTCAGAAAACAAATTGATATTAGACAATCAGGCAAAAGAGTTTTAATTATTCCAGACTGCTTTGATTTCTTTCACAGGGTGCACCTTTTTATGATATGGGCACTAAACTAGAGCAAATAGTGAAAAGATTGATATTGCATAGAAACATTTTTAGATAAATGAAAAGGTCAAAAAGTCAGACAGAAATTACCATGTATTTCTGTAAAGTTACGCCCAGTATCCCTGCCTTTCCTGCCTCCCTTTCCACTTTCTCCACCTCACTCATCTCTGTCCCCCTGAGACAGCAAGGCCATCTCTCCTTTTCTCCTGTGCGTCCTACTCAATCTGAAGATGATAAGGATGAAGACCTTTATGATGTACTACTTCCACTTAATGAATAGTAAATATATTTTTTCTTATGACTCTTAATAACATTTTCTTTTCTCTATCTTTCTTTATTATAAGACGAAATTGTTTGGGCGCGGTGGCTCATGCCTGTAATCTCAGCACTTTGGGAGGCTAAGATTGCTTGAGGTCAGGGGTTCGAGACCAGCCTGGCCAATGTGGTGGAACCCCGTCTCTACTAAAATACAAAAATTATCTGGGTGTAGTGGTGGGCACCTGTAATCTCAGCTACTAGGGAGACTGAGACAGGAGAATTTCTTGAACCCAAAAGGTGGAGGGTGCAGTGAGCCAAGATCGCACCACTGCACTCCATCCTGGGTGACAGTGAGACTCTGTGTCAAAAAATAATAATAATAATATATAATAATAAAATACTAATACATAAAAATAATAAATAAATACATTATATCATACATATAACATACAAAATATGTGTTAATCAGTTATGTTATCATTAAGGCTTCCTGTCAGCAGTAGCCTATTGGTATTTAAGTTTTTGGAGAATCAAAAAAGTTATATGTGGATTTTTGACTGTACAGGGGATCAGTGTCCCTAACTCTCATGTTGTTCAAGCTTACACTATATAAGTAATTTATCTTTATGTGTATCTTAAAAAATGGAGATGTGGTATTTTCTTCATCTCTCAGTTCTCAGGAAATTTTCATTTCCATTTGACTCTTTGTTTGACCTTCTCTGTGGCCTGAACTTAATCAACTTTTGTAAACACTTCTTGTGGATACTGGAAAGGGTATATTATCTAATTATTATTCACCATGCTTTATTAACACTTGTAAAGTCAGTTTTTAAACATGTTAATGAGATTTCTTTCTCATATTTAGGTTTAGTACTTTCTCTGTACTAGGAGCCAATACTGAATACCATATTCCATTTAGTTATCACGTGTCTTTCACCTCCTCTGTTTTGTTACTGTGTCTCACACTTTCATGTTTTCATGAAGATAAGAGAGCTAATGTGTATTGTTCAAATAACAGTCACTTGTTATCCAGAGAACTGTATTAATATTTCACAGTTTCGTTGGAAGTTTCACTGCATAATCTGTACTCCTTTAAATTATCGAGGACTTGGTATCAGGCACATGTTTTGGAGCAGTAGTTTTCAGAGTGTCATTGGAATTTTAACTTCATAATCTGTATCCCTTTAAGTTCCTGAGGATTTGATATCAGGTACATGTTTTGTAACAGTAATACATTTCTAGTGTATCATTGCTTTTATCATTAAACATTAATGTGTTTATCTAAAATATTTTGGGGGCTCTATTTTTTCTGTTATTAAATTTCTATTTTCTTACTTTTAGTCAACTTTTTTATTTAGAATTAATCTTAGATTTGCCAAAAAGTTGCAAAGATGATATAGAGTGTTCCTTTATTTCTATCTTCTAATGTTAACATCTTACATAACCGTGGTTTGCTTGTTAAAATTCAGAATCAACAGTGGTGGTACATTACTTAAGTAAACTCCAAGTAGTATTTTGATTTTTCCAATTTTCCACTAATGTCCTTTCTCTGTACTAGGAGCCAATACTGAATACCATATTCCATTTAGTTATCACGTGTCTTTCACCTCCTCTGTTTTGTTACTGTGTCTCACACTTTCATGTTTTTATGAAGATAAGAGAGCTAATGTGTATTGTTCAAATATCTATGGAATGTTCCTCAATGTATGTTTTTCTAACGTGTTTTGTATTCGGATTAGATATAGGTTTTGGGGAAGAAGACTCCCTCAGTTACAAGCCACTCTCATTATATTCTATCAGGGAGTACATGATGTCAACATAATTTATCACTGATGATACAACCTTGATCATTTAGTTAATAATGGTGTTTGCCAGTTTTCTACCAAAGAATTGCTTTTTTCCCCTTTCTGTAGTCTATTCTTCAGAGAATTGTTAAATCCAGTCCATACTCAAGGTGAAGGGATTAAGGTCCAACTCTTGGAAGGCAGAATATATATAGCGAAAATGTAATATAGATAATATATGTATATATTATTCTCTAAGGATTATTTGTCTCTTTTTATTTACTCAGTTATGTATTTATATAACTATGAACTTATGTATATTTATGTTATAATTTGGATTATAAATTATCTACCTTGTTTTCATTGTTATTTATCTGATATATTTGCCAGTATGTTTTGTAAACAGCATAACTGAACATTCTAAAAATATTCTCACAATTTGTCTTTTAAATTGTGAGATAGCCTCTTCAAATGTTTGTGGCAAATTGGGATTTACGTCAACATATTTTGTTTCCTCTCATTACCCTCCATCATTACCTTAATAAATAAGCTAAACATTCTGTTCTTTATTCTTTAAGTGGATGCATAAAATAATAACATGTATACTTGATGCCTCCCAAATTAGTCATTATTTACTGTATTGTTTTGTTTGTAATTATTTTATTATATTTACCACAAATTTGTAACATAGTTTTGCTGGACATAGAACTCTAGGATAGCATTTCACAACATTGCATCATTTATAAAATGTGTAACATTATATTATTTGCTTTTGAGACTTTTTTTTTTTAGTAAAAAGAAATAAAACAGGTACTTAATAATTGTAATGCAGGCAAATCTAAGGCCACGAGTGAAATACAATTGCAATGAGGGATCTTGAAGAGGATGAGGGATTTTCATTTTCCTATTTAGCTTTCTTTTTTCTTTCCATTATCCCGCAACTGAGATTTTCTACATGTTTAATGTGTTGTCTCTATCATTTTCCCACTCATTAGCCTTTAGTCCTGCTTTCTAGTAGGATTTAACAGCTCAAAATGATTTGGCTCTGATGAGTGGAGAAACACCAGGGTTCTTGGTCCTCATGCCGGTTTAGATAAAACAACATGGACACATGTACCTGGACTGGTTTTAAGGAGTGGAGAATTTAATAGGCAAGAAGGAAGGGAGAAGACAGAAGGCAGAAGCTACCCCAATACAGAGACAGAGGGAAGGGGGCTCCAAAGCCAAAAGAGGAGGTCCTCAAGTGCAGTGGACACCAGCCAGGTATATATGCAGAGGCTGGAGGAGGTAATATATGATTTGCATAGGGTTTGACCAGGCATGTCATTCACATAGCCTACAAAAAAGCTTGTCCTCCCACCCTAGCCTTTTCATAAGCAAATGCAGAGCATGATGGATGTTCTGTTTGGGTGAGGGAAAAGGGACAAGATGGAGGAAGGTGAACAAGATGGAGCAGTCCCTATTGTTTCCGGGTTCTTCATCACAGATTTTCCCACACCCGGGAAAAGAACCAAATCAACTGAGCATGCGCAGAATGACGTCAAGCCGGGGACACCGAAATTCAAGAAGCCACTCCTACACACACGCCCCAAACTCCTCCCCTTCCAGCTCCCAGGCATAAAAGTCCGCCTCTGGTAAGCGCTGATGTGACTTCTTTGGCCCCCGCATTCGTGGACCGGGGAACCTCACCCGAGAGCGCCGGCGTGACTTCCCTGGCCCTTTCTTGCGGACCAGTGAACCTCGTCCGAGAGTGTGTGCATATTTGCAAATAAAAGGGGCTGCCACTTTCTTCGCTTGTTTTGGCCTTTATTGATATTTAGTCTTTGGGTCTATTAATATTAGTAATAGAGAACCAAAAAACGAAACAAAACAGCTGGTGCCGAAACCCGACCTGGGAGGACACCCTTCCTCAACATCCCCTAGGGGTCTGAGGAACCTCCTCCCCAGCAAACCGGCTCCCAACCCAACCAGCCACCAATACTGAACAAGTGTTCCGGCTTTCCCCTGGTGCCGCTCTGAGAATTTCTTCTTCGGTGAGTACTCCCCTTTGTTAACCATCTCCGTCCGTTTCTGTGTCCTTGGCCTAGAGTCGTGCGCATGCCCAAGGACGTAGCCACCCTGTGGCGCAGTGAGGCCTTCAACCCGGAGACGTCCGTCTTGAAGTCCCTCAATTCTCCGTTAGTGGCTCCAGGAGCCCCCGGTCTCTAGCAGCGGCAAAGGACGCTTTACCACTGCGTGAGGTCAGTTTCCATTTCTGGTGGTTAAACAATGGGAACCTCACAATCCAAAATCCTTAGGAACACCCCCTTAGGGTGTCTCCTCCAAAACTTGGAAGCCTTACATTTAGCCCAAGATTTAAAACAAAAGCGGCTAATTTTCCTTTCCACTGTGGCATGGCCGCAGTATAAATTAGACAACAAATCTCAATGGCCACCACATGGCACACTTGACTATAACATTCTATTAGATCTCTCTAATTTCTGCCAAAGGCTTGGAAAGTGGTCAGAGATTATCTATGTCCAAGGCTTTTGGGACTTGCGCTCTCACCCAGACCTGTGCGCCCAGTGTTCAATGGCCCAGGTCTTGTTAGTTAAAACCCAGCCCTCAGCCTCCACACCACAAGCAGAGGAAGATTCTACTTCCATCTCAGACGAGGCCGAAGGCGGGGCACCTCCCTCCCAACCTACCAAACCCCCTCCCTATGCTCCTCCTACTGCCCCTCCCTCAGCCACTCCTCTTACCTCTGCCATTTCCACCCACACTCGCTCCAAGACCGTGGTAGCGGCCCCCACTAGTCAGCCCTCTACCAGTCAGCCTGCCCCAACCCCCTCTACCGGTCAGCCTGCCTCAACCTACCCAACTGGTCAGTCTGTTTCAACCTCCCCTGTTAGTTTGTTGGCCCCCCTCCGAGAGGTCACCGGAGCCGAAGGACTAGTTAGAGTCCATGTCCCTTTTTCCTTGACAGACCTTTCCAAGATTGAAAAATGGCTTGGCGATTTCTCTGCTAACCCCACCCTATATTCCAAGGAGTTTCAATACCTATGTCAGGCATATGATCTAACCTGGCATGACTTACAGGTCATTTTATCCTCCTCCCTTAACCCAGAGGAAAGAGAGCGTATTCTTGCAACCGCCAGGGAACATGCGGATCAATGGCATTTAACTGACGCCACTGTCCCATTAGGAGAGATGGCTGTCCCGTCCATAGAACCAGATTGGGACTACCAACCACAGCAGCCCAGCTGCCATAGGAGAGACATTATGGTTCAATGTCTCTTGGCCGGTATGCAGGCAGCCTCTAACAAAGTGGTCAATTTTGATAAACTAAAGGAAATCATCCAGCACCCAGATGAGAATCCGGCTTCCTTCCTAAATCGCCTTACAGAGGCACTAGCCCAATTTACTCAGCTAGACCCCACCTCCCCAGCCAGAGCAGCTGTCCTAGCCTCCTATTTTATCTCCCAGTCAGCCTCAGATATTCAAAAAATGCTAAAAAAGGTTGAAGATGGGCCTCAAACCCCCATACAGGACTTAGTAAAATTGGCCTTTAAAGTTTTTAACTCCAGAGAAGAAGCAGCTGAGGCTGCAGAGCTAGACAAGGAGAAAAGAAGGGCTGTGCTTCAGGCACAAGCTCTAGTGGCTGCCCTCCAACCAGCGTTGCCCACTCTGCCGGCAGGGAAGACACAGGGCAAGTCTCCTAAGGGCGCTTGCTTCAGATGCAAAGACTCCAAGCATTGGGCTAAGTGCCCTCAGGCAAAGGGGAGTCTACCGTCCAATCCTTGTTTCAAGTGTGGCACAAGTGGGCATTGGGCCAGTAAGTGCCCAAATCCTCACTCGCCTGCTGTGCCACGTCCGGTATGCCATCAGGAAGGGCATTGGAAGTCTGATTGCCCCGCTGTCAGGACGGGCCCTGCGCCTCAACGTGGTGCCTCTCCTCAAAGGTCGGAAGGCTCCTTCCAGCTCCTACACCTCGACGATGATTGACGGTGCCCTCACTCGGAGACCCCAGTCACCCTCGCCGAGCCCAGGGTAATGCTACAGGTAGCGGGTAAGCCAATTTCTTTTCTCATCGATAAGGGGGCTACCTACTCAGTTTTGCCATCTTATGGTGGACCTAGCCAACCCTCCACTATTTCAGTAGTGGGGGTAGACGGTAAGCCATCTAACCCTCGCCAGACCCCAATGTTAAACTGTTGCCTGGATTATGCATATTTTGCCCACTCTTTCCTCATCATGCCTCCTGTCCCACCCCCCTCTTCGGACGAGACATCTTAACCAAGGTCAAGGCTTCCATTAACCTGCCCTCTCATCCCCTCCCCAGCTCCAACATTACCCTAATAATGCCTTTGTGTACCCATAATCTGGGCCCCAATCCACCTTCCCCGGTGTTCCCGGTGCCGGTTGACCCTCAGGTGTGGGATACATCTACCCCAGTTGTTGCTCGACATCACTTACCAATCCTTATCCACCTGAAGGACTCCACCCACTTCCCGTCTCACCCTCAGTTCTCTCTCCCACTGCGTCACCGGCAAGGAATCAAACCCATCATCGACCGCTTACTTCAACAGCAGATTTTAATCCCCACCCATTCTCCATGCAACAGCCCCATCCTCCCTGTTAAGAAACCCTCAGGAGCTTACAGACTAGTTCAAGACTTACGTATCATTAATGAGGCAGTAATCCCAACACACCCAGTAGTCCCTAACCCCTATACCCTTCTCTCACACATACCTCCTGAGACCTCCCACTTCACTGTCCTTGATCTAAAAGATGCATTCTTTTCTATTCCTTTACATCCCGATTGCTACTTTATCTTTGCTTTCACTTGGGAAGATCCTGAAACCCATGTCTCTACTCAACTCACTTGGACGGTTCTTCCCAAGGTTTCCAAGACAGCCCCCACTTCTATGGGCAGACATTGGCCAAAGACCTAGCCCAGTGCCCATTCCACTCCAGCACCATTATCCAGTATGTTGATGATTTACTTCTATGCAGCCCCTCACATGACATTTCCTTACAGGATACTGCCACTCTACTTAACTTCTTAGGTAGGCTAGGCTATAGGATTACCAAACAAAAGGCCCAACTTTGCCTTCCCAAGGTTATATACCTAGGCATAGAACTTACCCCAGTGTCCAAATCGCTGACTACAGATAGATTAAGTCTCATTCAGAGTCTCACCCCCCCATCTAACGGAGACGAAATCCTATCTTTCTTAGGTCTTGTAGGATTCTTCCGACATTGGATCCCAAATTTTGGGGTCTTGGCCAAACCCCTCTACCAAGCTGCCAAGGAATCCCCAACAGAACCCCTATCAGACCCAAAATTAATAGCTACACACTTCACACGCCTTAAATCATGTCTCCTGTCTGCCCCCACTCTCTCCTTACCCAACCACCTGTACCCATTCTACCTCTTTGCTGATGAACGTCATAAGATAGCTACAGGTCTCCTGGCCCAGCCAAAAGGCACAACCTTCAGACCGGTCGCTTATCTCTCCAAACAACTAGACACCACAGTACAGGGATGGCAGCCCTGCCTACGCGCTCTTGCCGCAGTGGCAGAACTAACCAAAGAAGCTTTAAAACTTACCTTAGGAGGGCCACTTACAGTCCATTCCACACGTCGTCTTCAAGACTTAATCACCCACAAATGTATCAGTCATCTCACTCCTTCCCGCATACAGTTATTCCATGTCCTATTTTTAGAAAATCCTGACATTAAAATAGCCACCTGTTCTTCTCTCAATCCTGCTACTCTCCTGCCTACTCCAAATACCTCACACACCCCAGAACATTCATGCCCAGAGATTATCCAGTTAGCTCTCCCAACCCATCTCCACTTACGGGATCAACCCCTCCCAGACCCACAACTGACATTCTTTGTGGACGAGAGTTCATTCGTTGACCCCCATGGAAACAGACACGCGGGATATGCAGTAGTCACCAACACACAGGTGATAGAAGCTAAGCCTCTCCCATTAGGCACCACCTCACAAAAGGCAGAACTCACTGCCTTAACCCGGGCACTCCATCTCTCTGAGGGAAAAACAGTTAATATATATACTGATTCCAAGTATGCATACATGATAGCACACACACACTCCGTCCTTTGGCAAGAACGTGGGTTTTTTACCACAAAAGGAACCCCTATCATAAATGGGAAACATATCCAACGGTTGCTAGAAGCTCTAACCTCCCCTAAAGAGGTAGCTATAGTTCATTGTAGAGGATATCAAAAACCTACCAACCCCATTGCCCAAGGCAACAACTTGGCCGATACCACTGCAAAATCCATAGCACTATCTACAGAAAAACCTCAATCCCTATGTTTCTTAACTCCTCAATACACCCTTTCTTATTCCTCAGAAGAAAAAAACAAGCTTTTACAGAACCCACATGCAACTATTACCCCTGACCAATGGATCTTTATCCATAACCGTGTCGTCCTCCCTGAAGCTCAAACACAACACATTTTAAGAGATATTCACAACTCTTTACACATTGGACACCAGGCCCTATACAACTTTCTAAACCCCATCATTGAGTGTCCATCCCTTCTTTCTCACCACAAGAAAATTAGCCAACAGTGTTTAATCTGCCTAAAAGCAAATGCTCAAGGGGGAATATGCAACGCCCATCCAAGTCATCAGCTTAGAGGACATCAACCCGGAGAGGATTGGCAGATTGATTTCACCCACATGCCTAGGCACAAAAAGCTTCGTTTCCTACTCACCCTGGTAGATACCTTTTCAGGATGGATAGAACCCTACCCCACCACAGGAGAAAGTGCATCCATTGTAGCCTCCACTCTCATAGAACAAATCATTCCTCGTTTTGGGCTTCCCCGGTCAATCCAATCTGATAACGGCCCGGCTTTTATTTCCAGAGTGATCCAGCTAGTGACAGATTCTCTCAACATTACTTGGAAGCTACGTATTCCATACCATCCCCAGTCATCTGGAAAGGTTGAACGGGCAAATGGACTCATCAAGCAACAACTAACCAAACTTTCCATAGAGACACATCAATCGTGGGTAACCTTGCTTCCCCTTGCACTTACCCGGCTACAAGCTACACCTAGAGGCCCCACAGGCCTCAGTCCTTCTGAACTAGTATACGGGCGCCCCCTCGCACTACAAGAACTCCCTAGCCTCCCCACGCCATTGGCACCCTACCTTCCATACCTTTCTCTCTTAAGACAATTACTTAGAGAACACGCTGAGAGGTCACTTCCCCACCCTACACAAGGAAATTCGGAAGCCCCCTCAGCCCTTTCACCAGGCGACCAGGTTTTACTCAAGAACCTGCACGCAAAAGGCCTTACCCCTAAGTGGAAAGGTCCATACACAGTAATCCTTACCACTTCCACAGCAGCCAAACTCTTAGGCCACAGTTCTTGGGTCCACCTTACTCAACTAAAAAGAGCCCCACCCCCTCAGACTCAGTGGCAGTCCACCGAACTGTCACCCACCCGTCTGAGAATAACCAGACTTAATACAAACTAAATGAGCTACGCTCTTCTGAAATTCTCCCGCTTTCTCACTATTCGCCATCTCAACTTAACTGAATTTCCCCTCATAGACCCTCTAGAAACCTTCCTTCCCGACCCTTCCCCTGACCAGTAGGTTTCCCAACTTTTTACTCTCATAGAAGACCTAGCTTGGTAAGGTGCCCTTTATGATTTCAGCAATGTTAAACCTACCCTCTACACCTTTGTTACCACTATTATGGTTCACCCTAATTATTCCTGCTAGCCTTACTAATCCTAAATTTGTATGGAGATTTTCTATAACTGAAACCTGGTCTACTGGCAACCAGGCTCACTCACAAACGCAAGGTACTGCAGATTACTCCCCCCAGGGCTGTCAAGATGCCCTCCTCCTTAACTTTCACCTGAGTTCTGTCGGCAACTATGACCACCCAGTCATATGTTTCTTGTACGACCAAACAGAGTATAACTGTAAGAACTACTGGCAAGAAACCAACCTGGGGTGTCCATACAACTATTGCAACATGCATGAGATAGGTTTAATGTGTGCAAATGGCATTTGCACCCCCAATGATCGACCTTTTGTAAGAAATAGAATATCAGGAGGATATATTCTTACTATTAAGGATCCCTGGGACCCCTGGTGGGCTCAGGGAGTTAAAGGTGGACTATATGCAACATCTTGGTCCTCATATCCCACCGCAACTCTCCAAATAAGGAGAGTATACGTACAACAAGTACCCGCCCCTAAGAGTAAACAAGTATATCCTCCTAAGAGTGTACAGGCCCTACAAAATTTAACCTCAGTTGTAAAATCTCATGAACAGAAAATACAGAAGCTGTTAAGTCCCCCAAACTCCCCTAACAATGAGGACCCATTCTCATGGCTAACACTTATTCGCCAGGGACTTAACTTAACCCAGGCTGCTGGAGTAAGGAACCTCTCCCACTGCTTCCTTTGTGCTGCACTCGGAAAAGCTCCCTTAGTGGCAGTCCCACTACCAATCGCTTTCAATATCACCACTGACTCTACCAGCTCTTCTCAAGCAACATCCTTGCCTCAAGTTCCATTATACTGTAATCCACAGAGTCAAACCCTTCCTTTTTGCTACTCCACTCCAAACTCTTCGTGGTGTGATCGCACACAAGCTCCCAGCAGGACCCAGATGGCCCCCGTTGGTGGCTACTTTTGGTGTAACCAAACTCTATCTAAAACTCTTAACCATGCCTCCATCACCCAGTCCCTTTGTGTTCCGGTATCTTTAGTGCCTAGCTTAACCCTATATAGCGAAGGAGAATTACCTGAACTAGCTTCCCAGCTCAGCTCCAGCAATAACATCCAAAAGCGGGCTGTTTTTCTTCCCTTAATTATCGGGGTTTCCCTAGCATCGTCCCTAGTAGCCTCAGGACTTGGAACAGGGGCCCTCACCCATTCAATTCAATCCACACAGACCCTGTCCACTCAGGTCCAGGCAGCCATAGAGGCTTTAGCTGAAAGCTTAGCCTCTTTACAACGTCAAATCACCTCAGTGGCCCAGGTAGCAGCACAAAATAGACGGGCATTAGATCTTCTTACTGCTGAAAAAGGAGGAACGTGCCTTTTCCTAGGAGAGGAGTGTTGCTACTATGTAAATGAATCAGGCCTGGTTGACACCAATGTCAAAACATTAAACAAAATCAAAAAGGAGCTTCAACAATTTAACGCCCCCTTAACCCCCGGACCACTGGTATGGCTGCTGCCTGTAGTACAGCAGATGCTTCCATTCCTAATTCCCATACTAATCCTCTGTCTTATGTTATGTCTTGCTCCCATTCTAATAAAATTTCTCCGAGCCAGGGTCCAAGAGATCACCCGAGTCACCTTCAACCAAATGCTCCTGCATCCCTACACCCAACTGCCAACCTCAGAACCTAACTACGCCCCTTAACAGCAGGAAGCAGCCAGACAGACCACGGCACCCTAAATTCTTATAATCAATAAGAGGTTGGACTGTTTGGGTGAGGGAAAAGGGACAAGATGGAGGAAGGTGAACAAGATGGAGCAGTCCCTATTGTTTCCGGGTTCTTCATCACAGATTTTCCCACGCCCGGGAAAAGAACCAAATCAACTGAGCATGCGCAGAATGACGTCAAGCCGGGGACACCGAAATTCAAGAAGCCACTCCTACACACATGCCCCAAACTCCTCCCCTTCCAGCTCCCAGGCATAAAAGTCCACCACCGGCAGGAGCCGGCGTGACTTCTTCGGACCCCCCGCATTCGTGGACCGGAGAACATCACCCGAGAGCGCCGGGGCGACTTCCCTGGCCCTTTCTCGTGGACCAGTGAACCTCGTCCGAGAGTGTGTGCATATTTGCAAATAAAAGGGGCTGCCACTTTCTTCGCTTGTTTTGGCCTTTATTGATATTTAGTCTTTGGGTCTATTAATATTAGTAATAGAGAACCAAAAAACGAAACAAAACATTCTATACACATGGGGATATGTGGGGGTGGTCATGTTGCCAGGAGCATGTGGGGAAAGGGCAAGAAGGCTGCAGGAATTGCCATGTTGGGTGGATCCAGTTTCTAATGGCTGACACGCGCATATCAAAGGTTGCTGGTCTGGCTCTAAGAGCCAGGGCTTTACAAGAAACTTTTCTGGAGATGCTTTAAAAAATGAAAACTTCCCAAGGACCCCTTTTCCTCTGTATCTGCCTAAAATAATTTCTTAATAACTTTTACAACATTCCCCACTGTGAAGATGCCTCACTAACTGCTGCTAGGGGGTTTTGGGTGATGACTCTTTCTGGCTACTTCCTGCTGCAGAGGGGCATTGAATGGGGAACCACAGCTAGGGTTCCACCTGGGGTGGATATAAGGGTCCTTGAAAGAATGGCATGTCCATGTGTGATTCAGTTTACAGCAGTATTTGGAGTTTGATTGCTTCTAGGAGAGAAGAAACAATTTGAATTATAGTATTGAGCAATGTAACATTGTTTATGTAATGCTCAATAGTATTGAGCATAGACAATTAAAATGTTAATACAAGATGTATAAGTCAAAGAAGGCTTCATAAAGGGGCTAACCAATTTCATAAAGAAGACTGGAATTCACTAGAGAGGGATTGTAGCCACGTGGGGCTGAAGCCAGCATTTTCCATGAGCCTGTCAATAATTTTGATTTGATCTTTAAGTATCTGTAGATTTTCTTCTACTTTACTAGAGGTGTTAATCTAAAAGCAGCATGTTTCATTTAAAAGTGCATCATTGCTAAACCCAACAAAAAGCCCTAGCAGACTCAGTGGTGGTAAAACTTTCATCCTTCCTTTTTGTCAACTATTATTCCTGCTCTAAAGCTAATAATTAAGCAGAATACTTCTGCAATGGAAACTCTCTCTCCAATATTTCAGTTAGAAGGTGCTACCTTGTATAATCCTATTGCAAACAGTAGAGCAAGCATAGCAATTCCCACAAGTGTTATGTAGTAGATAATTTCCATCTAAAATTTTACTTGCCAAGATATAGAATTCCCCTTTGGGGGTCTATGAAGTTCCTTGGTTTTATTTTCCCAAACAAAGAAACCTCTGGGTTATGGGTACCTTACTCACTTTCATTACCTGGCAGAATTTGCAAGATAATTGTCCAGAACTAGCATATTGGTTCGCATTTTTACATTACCCATCCTTTTTTTTTCAAGCTGCAGAAGATCACCACTTGATTCACGGGAATAAACAGAGTTAGTCTAAAGTGTAGGCAGAAAGCTTAAAAACAATTAACGAGACTAGGATTTAATGACAATGTGTATGATAAGTTTTGGAGCAAAACTTTTCTGTCCAGTCCTCATTTTTGGTAAAAACTAATTATGAATAAACTTTAGTCTTATACTAGGCTTGATTATTTGCATAAAGTGCAGCAAGAATGGTTATTTTTTATATAGGCCTTTTGGGTTGGCTTTGATGAAACTCTATTCCACAAGGAATTTCAGATAAGACTTTTGAAGCCGAGCCTAGTCATGAGTTTGTATCCCCTAATACCTGTAAGTTGGGTGATCCTCTCCTCTTGAGGTCCCAAGATAAACTTGGAGCTTCCAGACCTGTTAGAAACTGACATTCTTTACTGACCTAACCACAGGTTAGGAACCTTGTGTAGACAAAGTATGAGACCGGTTCTCCCAAAGGGACTTTTATTGGCTCTGCATGTCAAGCTTGATTCCTTAAAGGGAAGCTCACCCTTTCAGCCAAAGCTTGGTAAAGTAACCAGTTTTTCCAAATGTGTCCTGTTGACAAAGAAAAATGGATTCTTACTGCACTGATGCAAACAACTATATTGCCATAAGTTAAGAGTACTCCCCGATAGTCTCCAAATTTTAGAGGAACCAAGCAGAGAAAAACAAACATGCTCCAAATTTTGTTTATAAGAGTATACCTTACTCAATTATTAAAGGCCATAAATAGTTTAAATAAGTTTCCTTGACTCTGAAAACCAAAACAAGGATTAACAATATTCCAAGCAAAAGTAAAAAAGTTTGCTTTAACTTTCTGAGTGCAATCCATTTAACTAACTCTTGTTTTGCTTGATATTTGTGAACCTGTTAGTTATTTATGAGTCCTGTGTCAGACCTCTGAGCCCAAGCCAAGCCATCGCATCCCCTGTGACTCGCAGGTATATGCCTAGATGGCCTAAAGTAACTAAAGAATCACAAAAGAAGTGAAAATGCCCTGCCCCACGTTAACTGATGACATTCCACCACAAAAGAAGTGAAAATGGCTGGTCCTTGCCTTAAGAGATGACATTACCTTGTGAAACTCCTTTTCCTGGCTCATCCTGGCTCAAAAATCTCCCCCACTGAGCACCTTGTGACCCCCACTCCTGCCCTCCAGAGAACAACCCCCCTGTGACTGGAATTTTCCTTTACCCAAATCCTATAAAACGGCCCCACACTTATCTCCCTTCGCTGACTCTCTTTTCGGACTCAGCCCGCCTGCACCCAGGTGATTAAAAAGCTTTATTACTCATACAAAGCCTGTTTGGTGGTCTCTTCACACGGATGCACATGACATTCTGTATATTCCTTCTCTAGTCCAATGTTACAATCTTCAAAGCTATTAAAAGCCTGGGCAAGAAGGTCAGGGGAATCACCATGTTGGGTGGACCCAGTTTCTAATGGCCTGCATTTGCATATCAAAGATTGCCACCCTGGCTCTAAGAGTCAGTGTTTTATGAGAAGCTTTTCTGGAGATACTTTAAAAAATGCAGACTTCCCAAGGACACATTTTTCTATCTGCATAAAATAACTTATGAATAACTCCTACAACAATAATATTTATATGTGACTTTATATAGATGTAAACATTCAGAGTAAATAAATTGCATGGAATCCAAACAACTAAAAGTAGACCAAACACATTAATTATAATTGGGATAAACTCTGACTTCAGATGCTCTACTCTCTCTTTAGCTAACAGACTCTCACATAGTGTAAAATTCTTTTAATAAAAAACTGTTTATGTTTTATACAGGTTGGCATGCAAAATAACAGGTGTAAAATATATATGTGAGTTTTTGGGAATCAAGATTAATTATGGTCTCATTCACTTGTTGATTCTGGTAACTCTTGAGAAATGTATATAAGAAATAAGTAATAACCGACACTGAATAGACAATTCAGTCTGTGTCACATAAATAAGTTATCACACTAGTAGGGATATACTTAGAAACTACTGAATTCCCAACTGGTGAATCTGAAAGGACACAAAGATAGATGTGTACCCACCCTCCCCCGCTACACCCTTTTGTTCTGCTCTCTAATCTTTGCACATACCAGAGATTTCGTAAGTTCTGTGAGTACCTGTTTTTCTGCACGTACCAGAGATTTTGTTTTGCACATACCAGAGATTTTGTAAGTTCTGAGGCAAGGTCACAAGACGTGTTTAAGTAAGATAAACTCTTGCTGCCATAAACCTGCTCTCCCGCCTCAAAGGTTGAACCGAAATATCAGAAATGGCGGGAACCAATCATAGTTAGCCAAATCGCCTTGTTCAAACACTAGCCAATCATATATCTGATTTGTATAATAACTCTATGCCCACTTTTCTTAGACTATATAACACTGCTCAGAGCTCAGTGGGGGAGCTCTCCTGCCCATCTCGTTTTGCGAGCGAGTGAGAGTTCCAGGTTCGAACCTGTAATAAAGATCCTTGCTGCTTAGCTTTGACTCTGGACTCTGGTGGTCTTCTTCGGGGAATAAACGGTCTGGGCATAACAAATCTAGATTTTGCACATTGCTAGTATTGCAGGGATGCTGGGAGCTTATCACGGCCTCAGTGCCCAGGGAATTTTTCTAATGTTGATAGTCTATGTCAGCAATTTCTAAATGGAGGTTGTATTAGTCAGGGTTTTCTGGAGGGACAGAATTAATAGGATATATGTTTGGGAATACATATCTTATTTTATGTGTGTATATATATATATATATACTCCTTTTCATATGTATGTATGAAAGGGGGTTTATTAGAAAGAATTATCTCACACAATGAAAAGGTGAAGTCCCACGATAGGCCATCTGCAAGTTGAGAGAGAAAGAAACCAGCAGTGGCTCAGTCAGAGTCCAAAAGCCTCAAAAACAGGGAAGCCAACAGTACAAACTTCAATCTGTGTCCAAAGGCCCAACAGCCTCCGGCAAACACCTACACTAGTCCAAAAGTTCATGTGATCTACACCGGTCCAAGAGTTCAAAGGCAAAAGACCCTAGAGTATGATGTCTAAGGGCAGGAGGAACAGAAGGAAGCATCCAGCACAGGAGAAAGATGAAAGCCAGGAGACTTAACAAGCCAGTTATCCCACCTTCTTCTGCCTGCTTTGTTCTAGTAGCACTGGCAATTGAGTGGATGGTGCCCATCCACATTGAGGGTGGGGTCTTCCTCTCTCAGTCCACTGACTCAAATGTCAGTCTCCTCTGACAACACCCTCTCAGACACACCCAGAAACAACACTTTAGCAGCTATCTAGGCATCCTTCAATCCTATCAAGTTGACACCTAATATTAATCATAATAGAAATCTCTTATAATAATGTGGGATATTGAGTGTCCCTAGAATATTATTATTTCTATAATATTTAATTTTTGTATTGCTTGAGTCTGATAGCGTGAACTATTTTGGGGGCAGAGAGGTATCAACCAAAGGCATTAATTGAAATAAGCACCAAAAATACTGTACTAGTATTGCTTTCATTTTCTTTTACCATAAAGATCTTAAAAATGTCACAGAAATTAAAAGAACCTCTCCCTCTCTGAAGGTTCGAGAGTTCCAAAATAGCCTAACAATAGATTAACAGGACAAAAGGCATACAAATTTATTGACATGCACGTATCCATAAGAGCCATACAAAATATGTGACTCAAAGAAGAGCTAGATGGTGAAAGTATAAATATACCATTTATAGGGGAGAGGGTAGTGGGGGCCTATAGATAATTTTAGAGGAGTAGTAAATAATTTTAGGAGAGATAAATGGGCCTGGGAGGGAGACATTATCCTGTAAATCATTCTCTTAGGAATTTCAATGAGTCCAGAGACAAACAGTATCTTGTGACAGAGTCCATCCAGATGTGATTACATTCCTGTCTTCTGGTAATAAAATTTCAGGGAAGGAGTAGAAGGCAATTGTGTTTTCTTTGGCAGATGTGATCTCAAAGCATAAGGGAATATTAAAGTAAAGCCTCTCCTTGTGCTTAGGGAAAGACAGAGGGTTTGAGACAGGGCTGCAGGAAAGAGGGAGGTTAGGGAGATCTTGAGGCTGCTTCTTTATTTCACCACATCAATGGATCATATTCTGGAATATTATTTTCTGATCCTCAAGATTGCAAACTCTTAGTACTAACATTTCTTCTCCCCACTGTTGCTTATTTTTCTCCTCAATACTTTTCACTATTGACATGCTCTGGCCTTTACTGGTGAAATGTTTGTTTTTGTGATTTTTATGATATAATAATAGTTATATGTTTGCTCTTTGTCCCTGGTTCCTGGCACAGAACTTCTAAAATTGTTGTAACTTTCTGAGTGGTAGGGGTAATTGAAATGTCTTTGTTATTATATGCCCCCACAACCACCCCAGTTCCTGAAATAGCTCAGGAGCATAAAGATGAAAGGAGTATCTTTTGTTATTCATAACGAGCCCCTTTCAACCCCACCTGAGTTTATGTTAATGAGGTGACTTTTGGAAAGTACCTAAGAATACAGGCCTTGTTGCCAAGGGAACCAATCATGTAATTAGAGGTTAGAACATTCAACCCCATCCCCCAATCTTCAGAAAAAGGAGTGGGGTTAGAGATTGACTTAATCACTAAGGGCCAATGATTAAATCAATCACGCCTTAATAATAAAACCTCCATAGAAACCCTAAAAATGAGGTTTGGAGAGCATCTGGGTTGGTGAACAAGAAGGTATGCACATGCGAGGAGGGTGGCACACTGGAATGGAAATTCCTGTGCTTGGGACCCTTCTGGATCTCACCACATGTATCTTTTCTTCTGGCTGTTCATTTGCATCCTTTAAAATAGCATTTGTACGCTGGCCGTGGTGGCTCACACCTGTAATCCTAGCACCTTGGGAGGCAGGTGGATCACTTGAGGTCAGGAGTTCGAGACGAGCCTGACCAATATAATGAAACCCCCTCTCTACTAAAAATAAAAAAAAAAAATAGCTGGCTGTTGTGGCCTGTGCCTGTAATCCCAGCTACTCAGGAGGCTGAGACAGGAGAATTACTTGAACCCGGAAGGCAGAAGTTGCAGTGAGCCAAGATCATACCATTGCACTTCAGCCTGGACAACAAGAGCAAAACTCCGTCTCAAAAAAAAAAAAAAAAAAAAAAAAAGAAGCAATTCTAATTGCTAAATAGTAAGTAAACTGTTTTCTTGGATTCTGTGGACTGTCCCAGCAAATTATTGAACACAAGAAGGGCATCCCATGAAACTCTGACTTGTAGCCAAGTTGGAAAGGAGTTGTGAGTAACTTAGGGATCCTCTACTTGCAACTGGCATCTGAAGTAAGGAACATTTTGTGAGACTGAATCCTTAATCTGTATGGCCTGTTCTAATTCCAGTTAGTCCGGGTCAGAATTGAGTTAAATTGTAGGACACCCAGTCAGTGTTTGCCGATAATTAAATAATTGGTTGGTGTGAAAAAAACACATACACTGTTGTTTAGAACTAGAATGAAAACTCCGTGAGGACAGGAGTTTTGTCTGTTCTGGTCACTATTTTGTGCATATAAGAAACTACAAAACCCACCATTATTTGATTACTATCTTTTGTGTCCCAATTCCCTTTCACCAGGAGAGTGAGCAAGTCTGATTATTGCACCTGGAATCTGATAATTCCACATCTGTGGCATTAGGGACAGGATTGAATGGAATACAGGGTTCCTAAAAAAGAATGGAGTATTCAACAGAGGAAAATAGAAAGAGTGTAGCTCATTACTACTCTTTGAAATAAATTCTGAAGATTTTCATTTTATTAAAAAAGCAGGAAATGATCGGGAGTTTGAGAAACTTATTCAAGCACCTAAAATAATTATCTGATTGTCAACTGAAGAATGACAAGGTTCATGTATTTGAAAAGGAGGACGTTATTTTTCATGAAGGTTTGTGGCCTGAAGAGTGGCTGTTCTGGCAGATTGAGAAGAGAAGCCTCTGGTCAGAAGCCAGAAACAGACACTTTGAGGCAGGGACAAACAGAAGAGGAATTTATGCTGAGCAAGGGGACGAAATATATGTATTTAATAAGCTATAGGAAGAGTAGTGAATATTTATGAAAGGAGACACGTATGTGTGTGCAATTGAGCTTCATGATTCTCTGCGGGATCCATGTTCAGAAAATAGAGATATTCACATGATCCAACGGTGGAGTTTCCGGCTCTGTCACGTCAAAAGGTGAAGCAGAGGACAAGAAAACCATTACTGATCATCCTCTATAGACTGGCTAGAATCACTCCATAGTGGATGGTCTCCTACCAGGAAGAGATGCTGATGGGTTGTTTTGTTGGAGCTACAAAAAGAAGGGGCAGCAGTCAGGCAGTTGGTATACCAATGTTGGAGTCTTCTGAAAGGGCTAGTTTCTGATTAGCCCTTATCTAAGAAAACCTAATGGTGGTTATCGATGGAGAGGCTATAACAAAGTGTATCTGACTTGCCATGTTGTCATGGCTGAGAACTCAGTTTTCAAGGTTGCTTGGCCAAGAAAGGGTCCATTCAGTAGGTTGTGGGGCTTAGAATTTTGTTTTTATTTCTCAGATAGAAAATGAACATAACCCCAAGATTTCAGTTTCAGTGATTGTGTTTTTGTTTTACAACTGCAACAACAGACTAGACAGAAGTTCTCTAAAGAACATTTCACTTCGTTTGAGATCATGCATGCTGCCATACATGGCCCAGGAATAAACTACACTATTCACTGAGGACAGGTACAAGGGAAATGACTAGAATTTTTATTATAAATTCTAGACTGGGAGGAGAGGCAATATCATGTGACTCAGGCTTCTTGGACAAGTGAAAAGATTCAATTTATAAAGAAAGTAGCAGTAAATTAGACTAAAATAAATACATTGGGTATTTTGTATTCAAGAGATGTTTTTCAAATTTAAATTTTGGAAATCTAGAGAAAGGACCAGGTGCAAGTGGCTCATGCCTGCAATCCCAGTTCTTTGTGGGATCAGGCAGGTAGATCTTTGAGGTCAAGAGTTCAAGACCAGCCTTACCAACATGGTGAAATCATGTCCCTACTAAAACTACAAAAAAAAAAAAAAAAAAAAAAATTAGCTGGGTATGGTGGTGCATGCCTGTAAGTCCAACTACTTGGGAGGCTGAGACAGGAGAATCACTTGAACCTAAGAGACGGAGACTGTAGTGAGCCAAAATTGCACCACTGCACTCCAGCTTGGGCAACAGAGCAAGAAAAAAAAAAAAAAGATAGAAATCTAGTAAAAGGTCTCTCTCTCTCTCTCTCTCTCTCTCTGTCTCATCCTCACATTTCTCTCTCATGCACGAGAGAGGCAAGGCATGGTCTAAAAATATGTAAATATATGCACTATATATATAGTGTAGTTGTTGTTGTTGTTGTTGTTTTGGGACTGTGTCTTGCCCTGTCACCCAGGTCAGGTTGGAGTGCAGTGATACAATCATGGCTCACTGCAGCCTTGACCTCTCAGGCTCAAGAGATCCTTCTGACTCAGCCTCCTCAGAAGCTGGGACTACAGCTACATGCCACCATGCCTGACTAATTTTTAAATTTTTTTGCAGATATAAGGTCTCACTATGTCACCCAGGCTGGTCTTGAACTCCTGAGCTCAAGCAATTCACCTGCCTTGAACTTCCCCAAATGTTGGGATTACAGGTGTAAGCCACTGCACCCAGTCTATTTCAATATTTTGAATACATTTCAGAATTATTTATTTAAATTTACACACACATGCATTATTCAGGGTTCTCTAGAGAAATAGAACTAATGCTATATACAATATAATATCATTATTGTTTGGGTGAGGGAGAAGTGACAAAATGGAGGAAGGTGAACAAGATGGCACAGTCCCAATTGCTTCCAGGTTCTTCATCACCAACTTTCCTGCCCCCAGGAAAGTGCAGGACAACCGAGCATGCGCCAGGTGACGTCAATCCAAAGAGATCGAAACTTACCCGGCCCCGCCTATGGAGATGCCCCTATCACGCCCTTATCCCGCCCACTGCCCTCCCCCTTCCAGTACCAATGCATAAAAGTCCACCACCGGCAGGAGCCAGTGTGACTTCTTCGGCCCCTCCTACTTGTGGACCAGAGAACCTCACCCGAGAGCACCTGTGCGACTTCCCTGGCCGCATACCTGAGGACTGGAGAACCTCACCCAAGAGTGTGTGCATATTTGCAATAAAAGGCTGCCACTTTCTTATGTACTTTGGCTTCATGTTTAATTATTTAGCTCTCCTAAATTAAATTAAACAAAACAATTATGTATATTATATATTGTAATATATATAAGAGAAGACTTATAGGAATGGACTCACACAATTGTGGAGGCTCAGAAGCCATAATCTGCTGTCTGTTTGCTGGAGAACTAGGAAAGCCAGTGGTTTAATTCAGTCTGAATCCTAAGGCCTGATGACCAGAGATCCCAATGGTGTAAGTCCCAGTCCAAATCAGAAACCCTGAGAATGACTGAGGTTGGAGGGATAATGGCGTAAATCCAGGAACAAGCCTGAAATTACCCAAACCAGAAGTACCAATGTCTGAGGGCAGAAGATACATATCCACACTCAAAAATATAAAGCAAATTTTGCCTTTTCTCTGCTTTTATCTTCTATTCAGTCTCTCAGCATGTTGGATAATGCTCACCCACATTGGTGAGGAACATCTTCTTCCCTCAACCTACAGATTCTAATGCTATTTTCTTCTGGAAACATCCTCACAGACATACTAAAAAATAATGTTTTACCAGGTTTATGGCATCCCTTAACCTTGTAAGTTGACACATAAAATTAACGATCTTAACATATTATGAGAGGACATAAATCAATTTTAAAAATAATGCTAAAAAAATGAGATAATATGTGCAAAACTTATTAGACCTGGATTATTTGACTACAAAACAAACAAAAATATTCAATATGTATTATATAATGTGAATCTTTTGGAAAATATTTAATGTTTTTAATGATCACATCACTGACATTTAGCATTTATGGCATCACTCTTATTTTGTCCTGTTTAACCTGTTGGATATTATTTTGAACCGTCTACAGTTCTGACCACATGTATTAAAACTTTGTCAGAGGCTGTTAATAATCATTCATCTTTGATGAACAGTTGATGAGATGAAATAAACAAAAATTAGGGAGAGCTGCATTTAGTTGGACAGAGAAAAAAAGTCACTTAAAAAATCTGAATTAAGCAGTTTTATCTTTTGCTTGCTGGTATAATCCTACATCCTCTCCATTTGAGGTAATAGGCTCGTTGATGAGTGAAGGTCCTTGCCTCTTGAAATAATGAGTATCTGAAACATTCAAGTCATTATGAGTTGTCCTGAAGGCTCTCTGCCCCCATGGTCCTAGGACCACTCATTTATAACCTGCCAAAAAGTGGATGCATTTTGAGGATTTTAATCTAAGATTCAGAATATATAATAGGAAGGCAGCCTTCTCCACCATCAGTTCGTACACCCTGTTCCTATACATTAATTTTTTTCTGTATAATTTAAGATTTCCAGGGTTTCAGTAGACAGTGTTAATGGTGTGTTGCTTCATTAGTGAAAAGATTCAAGGATCTCAAGTGCAAAAAGCTATTTAATAATGGATATCACTAAATATCTACTTACATGCAAAAATATACTCCCTAATTGAATGGGATTACAGGGGATTATTAAGCCATCTTTTATATATCACTATTGGTGAACTATGCTTTTTATGTAAAAAGTTGTTCCATGTACTCCATTATTTATAAGCCATGAGTATTGAAATAGTCCTTAAATTACATCAGATGAACAAAATTTAAAAATGTATCTCATGATTTATTTTGGAGAGTCTCTCAACATTAATTAAAGTTAAAGAAATCTGCCTACTTTTGAGAATCAAAAAATCCTGAGTGTCTCTCAATGCACATTTTATATAATCACTTAAAACTGAAAAGCAACAACAACAAATAACAACCAAGACTGAGCCACTGTTAGCTTTAGCTAGTGTTTAGATTCCCATCTTGTCTATTTGTTTCTATCTAGAATTGAAAACTCTTCTATCATCGTAACTTTGAACTAAATCACTTGCAGGCAATTTACAAGGTAACCTCAGTGTCTGAGGCAGCAGTAAAGTTCCAGCTTACTGAATTTTGCCTGTAGTAAAGTGAAGATACAACAGACTTGTTTTCTGTTCTAAATATAAACACAGCAGTTTTCCCTGTCAGCAGTTGCTATTCAGATGCATGTATGCTCTTCCACTTAAAATTCAGAGCCATTTTTCTTGCTATTATTGGGGCTTAGAAAATGATACCCCAAAGTAAAGGCCTCAGAAGCAAAGTATTTCTCTGAGGATGGAATGCTGCACAGAGAAGCCAAGAAAAATCCTGTAAATCAAAAATAAAATTTTAAGCACCTCAGTAAAATGAGTGGATGGCCTCTTTGCCAAGGGGACTGCAGAAAAACCTGAAAAACCTAATTGCCAGCTGTGACAGGTAGGGTGGTCAACACACCTCATTATACCCCCCATCCCTTTTGGAGTTTACATATAACTGACCAGCATTGACATGCTGATAATAAGATGAAGAAAACAGACTCTATGTGGCAATAAGATTCCACTTTTGACCTGAAGCTGGTATAGCATCACATGAGAACATACCCAGGAGGAAATCAAAATATTTTATTCAAAAATATATTTTTTCTGACGTATTTAAAAATGACCCTGCAAACCCTTCTTTCGTGGGGGAAATCTGCATCCATTGAGAATCTCCATTAATGCATCCAGGCCTTGTCTTTTCAGGTGTTTCCAGAATCTAGGAAAGATTGAATGAGAATCTGACACATTTAAGGTTTGAAAAGAGACATTTACCATCTATTCTCACTGAAGACTGCTAGCTATAAAGCTTCGTCTACATAATAAGAACTATGGCTTCAGCAACCCCCTTATCTTAAGCAATTCTTTCTAATGACTCCAAGTCTTTAAATACAGCTTGACTCTTTCAACCAATTGCCTGTTAGAAAAATCTATGAATCTACCTAATTGCCCCTGCAGCCCCTATCCCCTAGCACCTGCTTCAAGATATTCCACCCCATTAGGCTGAAGCAATGTACAGCTTCCATGTATTGATTTATAATTATACGTACAATTTCTGTCTTCTTAAAATGTATGGAACCAAACTGTAATCCAACTGTCTCAGACACATTTTTTCAGGACCTCTTGAGACTGCTCCCTGGGCTGTGTCACTCATATTGTCTCAGAATAAACTTCTTTAAATATTTTATGGAGTTTGTTTTTTCCATCAACAATCTGAACTGATAGGCCTTGCTGGATTCTCTCCTCAGTCTGTTCTCATTAGGTCATACTCTTTTTGTCCAATCACAGTTTTACACAGTTGTCCATTGTTCATCAACTCTAGGGATAAAAATAGTTTTCCTAGGGTCTTTGGTCTTCATTCTGAAAGCTTCCATAGTATGTAAATCTGTTATGCTTTTCTTTTATTAATCCATGTTTTGTTATAGGCATGTTGGCCATGACCCTTATAATGGGGAGGAAAGATCACACACCCCCTTTCCATCTTTATCCTTAATCATTTTAATGCATTAATATTCAGAATATTAACGAGGTTAAAGTAGAAATTAATATCGAATTTTGTGACTGTTAGTATTCTTTAAACTAATCTGTGCCTTTGAAAATCAGAATAGTAGTTATCTGGAAGGCATAGCCAGAATGTGGGAGGTGCCAAAGAGAGATTCTATTTTCTGATATTAATTCATTCTTTGATCTGGGTCTGGATATACAGATGTAAATCATTAATCTGTGTGATCATCTGCTGTTCACTTTTCTGTGTGTACATATTACTTTACTAGTAAGTTTATATATTAAAAAAAAACCATGTTCCTTTGCAGCTACTTTTCTAAACAGAAGTTAAAATGATAGAGAAAATCAGATTTCTTATTCAAGTTAGAATATTCTAGGATATTTTAATAAAATAAAGGTAATAAGCTCCATGAAAGATAAAGTAATATGGACAATACAATATTAAATGTCAACTGAACTGCTGCATTATTCTCTTTTTAATTTTTAAAAAGGATCAAGCTGGCATGAAAAAAACCAGTGTTTGAGAATAACTTTATAATTTATGACCTTGTGCAAGATTATTGTCTGATAAGTCTTTCTTAAAATTGATGCAAATATATGAAACAATTTTAAGAAAGATTTTTTAGTCAGTAATGTTCTTTATTAAGTGTAATTATATAATCATATTACTCTAAATAATTAAATATATTATTTCATAATTTACAATGTTTTATAAATAATATAATTAGAAATATAATATACTTAGATGTAATGTTGTTAATAATTAGGATAACCTATCATTATTATTACTTGTTGACAAAACTCAATTTTGGAGTCTTTCTACTTTCTTCAATACTGACAGAATGTCTCATATTAAATTTTGAAAATGATTTATTCATTAATTTTGAAGACTATTTACACAACTACGTTAAGCCCTCTTAATCAAAATATTTAAAAAATGTTAAGCTATTTTTTTTGAGACAGAGTCTCACTCTGTTGCCCAAACTAGAGCGCAATAGTACAATCATAGCTCACTGAAGCCTCAAGCGCCTGTGCTTAAGCCATCCTAGTGCCTTAGCCTCCTAAGTACGTAGAATTACAGGCATGCACCACCACACCTGGCTAATTTTGAAAAATTTTTTGTAGAGATTGGGGTCTCACTACATTGCCCAAGCTGCGCTTGAACTCCTGGTATTAAAAAATCCTCCTACTTTGGCCTTTCAAAATGCTGGAATTAAAAGCATGAGTCGCTACACCTGGTCAAAGCTGATGATAAAATATTGAACCATTAATAACTTGATGGCAAATATCTTTCTCTATATGTTTATGACATGAAAAAATTTAATGAAGAAAATGTAATTTGTTTGAGGTAACCATGATAAAAGAACAATTCCAATGCCCCACATTCTATTATGATTTCTTTTTTTAATCTCGGCTTTATTGAGGCATAATTGTCATATAAAAATTTTATATATTTATGGCTGGGTGCGGTAGTTCACACCTGTAATCCTAGCACTTTGGGAGGCCGAAGCAGGCAGATCATGAGGTCAGGAGATCGAAACCATCCTGGCCAACATGGTGAAACCCCGTCTTTACTAAAAATACAAAAATTAGCTGGGCATAGTGGCACACACCTGTAGTCCCAGCTACTCAGGAGGCTGAGGCAGGAGAATTGCCTGAACCTGGGAGATACAGGTTGCAGTGAGCTGAGATTGTGCCATTGCACTCCAGCCTGGTGACAGAGCGAGACTCCATCTCAAAAAAAAAAGTATATGTTTAAGACGTACAACATGATGTTTTGATATATATATACATTGTGAATTTATTGCCACTATCAAGTAAATTAACATATTCATCATCTAACATAGTTACTGTAGGGGCCAAGGCCCTTGGTCCCTATGGGCTCACTGAAAATGTCTGACGTGGCAGATTGATTAACAGGAGAAAAGGCATCCAAATTTATTTAACATGTATATTAAATCATTCAGAATAAAGACCCAACTTCCTAATGAGGTACAGAAAAGTATATGTCATCTCAAGGTTACAGAAAGAATGAGGACTTGGATCCTGGTAAAACAGGTTATGAGAGATGGGAGAGGATAAATTCTATTGAGGGGCATAAATGATTACTAAAAAGAATGATTGGATCTGGAACAGAAATTAACGTGCAAATAGTTCTCTCTGGAATTTAAGCGATCCTTGGAGACAGTAATTATCTTGAAAAAGGGTCTGTTCAGGTATGGTTACAATTTTAGTCTTCTCTCCTGTCCTGGATAATGAAATAACAGGAGGAACATGAATAAAAACAAGGACAATATTCTTGTTCCCTTTAGTGGGTCATCCTATCTTTATGTAGATAAGGGGAAAGCCTCTTCCAGAGCCTGTTGACCTCTAAGAATTTTTAATCTAAAATAGTCATTCCAGAGAGCCATATTTTGGGGTAAAATGCTATAATTTCCTTCATTACCATTTTTGAGTGTGTGTGGTAAGAACATGTAAGATCTATTCTCTTGGCAAATTTCAACTATACAATACAGTGTTATTAACCATACCCACCATGCTGCATGAGAGCTTCAGAATTATTCATCCTGCATAACCAAAAGTTTATACCCTTTGACTGACATCTTCACATTTCCCTCTCCTCCAGCTCAATATCCGCTCCCCTAGTCTATTCCCTCCCCCACCAGACCCCACCATTCTTCTCTCTGCCTCTGTGTGTTTGATTTCTTTAGGTTCCGCATATAAGTGAGATCATGTAGCATTTGTCTTTTTGTGCCTGGCTTATTTCACTTACCATAATATCTTACTGAAATGGCCCCTATAAACTTTATGAAATTAATCAGGGAAGAGAAAGGGAGAAATAAAAGTAAATCATTTTTGCAACACATTCAGTATTAGTCATTAAGTCAGTTTACTCTCTGACCTGCTTGGTTTGGTGCCTATTGGCCTAGAATCATGTAGACTGTGTTGCAAGGTTGTAATTCTCCTTAACTACTCTATAGAGAATAACTTGAACACTTCAAAATGTTAAATTTTCTTTTTGAGTTATTCCTTCAGGTCCTGCATACTGATGAAAGTACTGACATCAGCTGGTCAAAAGGATCCTGCAAGAAGCCAGCTCACCAAAGAATGCAGTTTCTGTATTCTGATGATTTCACCCTCCTTACACTGACTAATCAATGACTTCAATTTTCCAGCCCCTGACATTCCATGATCTCCTTAACAACCCCAACCTAGAACTTTTTGGGGAGATGGATTTGAGAAGCTCCTCCTATCTCCTCATTCAGTGCCCTGCAATCATTAAACTCTTTCTCTGCTGCAAACCTTGCTGTCTCAGCTTAATGGATATGTTATTGCACAGCAGGCATATGAACCTGTTGTTCCCATAAACTATGATTCCTATCCATTAATCAATCATATTTATATTTTAAAAATAGAACCAACTCTTACTTGAGGGACTTCAAGACAGAAATATCAGGAAGTTCCATATGTTAAAAAAAAAAAAAATGCATGCATTCCTTGTTCTAGCCATTCATTATTTTCTCTCCTAAAATACACATTGAACATTTTTTTTCCAAACTAAATTCCTAAAATTGTCTATCAACATCAAAGAAACTCCCTAAGATAGTGTTTTGCAAAGCAAATCACTTTGCAGAGAAACATCAGAACATGTGTGGCCTATCACTGTGATAACAAATACTTACAGAAGAGCCAATGAAAAGCTATAGTAATTCATGTGAAGGGGAGATTTGGAGTAAATGTCTAGATTGCTCATTCACACCTCTGGGCTGAGTAGAGTTATCAGCCAATAACAACTTGTTGCCTGGTTTCTTTGAGTGCCATTCCATGCACCTACAGCAGTGTTAAGCTTCCCCTCTGTGTTGGACAAGCAGGTTTCACTGTAGTAGTCACTGCAGTGCCTGCCTGCAAAGCCCATCTAGGGCTTATACACCAAACTGCTAGCAAAACCGGGCTGGAATGGAATTAGAAGCTTGATATTCTCTTTCTCTCTTTCTCTCTTTCTCTCTGTCTCTCTCTCTCTCTCTCTTTCTTTCTTTCTTTTTTCTTTCTTTTGTCCAGGGAAGTAAACAGTACATAGCCTAGAAGTTTTTTCATCTCCTTTTAAAAATACACATAAAATTTAGTTGCTAGAGCATTGCTCAATTCCCCACCATCTCAATGAACTCATACTGTGTAAATATTGTGATCTTAATAAATAAATACTGAAGCACAGCTGGCGCCTGTAAGATATCGCTGTTGGGTTGCTGTGGCCCTGTTATCACCAGAGGGTGTTGCTAATTATTCTCGGAACTGAGGCCCTGGCATTCTAGAGGAAAAGAAAGCAGAGGAAAGTCAACAGAGGTTGAAACAAAAATAAAACATTGTTTGTTTCAGTCCATTGCAAGGGCATTTCACCCTTGTGAAAATCAGAAACATATATAGTATAGGTATGCAACTGTCTTTTCTCTGTAAAAATGATTCAACAGCACTATTTATTTCAACCCCTGATTGCATTCCAGCTGATTAAAATTCACACCACTTGTTTGTAAGGGCAAGAGGAGATAATTGGGGTGTTTAAAGGACAGCACAGGAAAACCTGGATGTTTTAAATGAATGAGTTTACCAAGAGAAAGAATGTTTTTTTCCTTCCCCCTTGCTTTCCTGGCAGGTGTGTTAATGACCTAGCTTTGCACATTGCACACAAAAGAGGTTCATTGCATGTATCTGTCCTGACTTGAGAAAGCAGATGCTGTTTAGACATATGTCAAGTGGAAAAGAAGCTGCATATGAATTGCTACATTCTTCTTTTGAAAATGCCATGGTTAATTTTTAATTGCTGATAGCAAGGTAGACCTGAAGACCACAGCATTCCACTCAGGTAGAGTTTGTGCTGGCTCATCAGATTATTGCTGCCTCTCAACTAACTTATTTGACTTTGAGCCCAATAGTAAGCAGAGAGTACTGTTAAAGAGCTTCTGGCACTGTGATGTTGTGTTAAAGAACCTATTCTCATTTACTGCTCTCAGCATTTCATTGCACAACAGGGAGGTCTGACTTCAGAAAATACAAATTACCGTAAGCAGAAAACAGGTTTTTTCTTTTAGTTCTTCCCACATCTCTTTTCTAGTCTTCCTCTTGGCAATTCTCTTCCATCATTGTTAAAAAGATTTAGAGTCTAAGACAAGATGATTTGGAGCCAGTTGTTCCTGTGATTCTCAATGGGGCATCTCTGTCCCCTACAATCTATTACAAGGCCTGAGACTATTGGCAATCCCCTGCTGCTTGATTCAAGAATGCCTCAACTGGTGGCATTCTGGAGCATTTCTAGCCCAGGGAAGAAAAATGTTCAATCCTTACTGAAACTGTTGGGAGATTTTTGTCCAGCAGTGTATGCTTTAAAGACACTTGAATTGTTCATAGTTCTTATTCTTGCCCAGATTGTTTAACCAAAATTATTCTCCATGTGATTCTGTATTCCACATAAATTCATAAACCATATAATAAAGCTATTAATGCCTGAAACAGATTGCATTTGTTTTGACTA
This sequence comes from Theropithecus gelada, assembly GCF_003255815.1. NCBI lineage: Eukaryota > Metazoa > Chordata > Mammalia > Primates > Cercopithecidae > Theropithecus > Theropithecus gelada. The sequence goes on from NC_037671.1 coordinate 166,013,807, forward strand.
ATTCTATCCAAATGTTGTTTCTATAGTTGTCTGCTTGAGTCACTATATTAGTAAAGCATTATTCCTTTCCATTAAACAGGGAAAGAAGCACTCTCAGAAATAGCAAGTTGCATGATGTTCAGGAACACTGATGTCAAGGGGACAATTCAAAAAAAGGCAGCTAACATCATTAACTTAATGAAATTATGATCACAATATGTGATATTTTGGCAAGGCCAAAAGTATTTCTACATCAGATCTCAAATGTACCAAACTATTGTCGCTAAAATTTAAATCATAAACCTTCCACCTCACTTCTTTCAACTCCCACTTTGATCTTGACTTACTCTTCTTTCAGGTTCACTTCCTTGACTCTATTACCCCGACTTTAATCCCAACCTTTGGTTCCTCTGAACTGTGCTCTTCCTAATTCTCAATAGCTTTTGTTTGTTCATTTCTTATTTCAGTTGTTGTTGTCTTAAATTGATTCTGTGGACTCTAATTCCTCTCTCAGTCAGAACTCTCTGAGTCCATCTGAGCCATAGGGAATCCAATATTTGATCATATTTCTAATTTTGTTATTAGTAGCCAGTACAACCTTGACTGTGGGAAGTGGTAATTTTGGAAATCTGTATGTATTCTAGTTCAAATGTTTTCCAACACAGGCATCACATCTAAAATTGACCCACTAATTACTCCAATAAGTCTCTGTGTTAAATGCCTACAAAGATAGAAATGCCATTACTTTCCAAATGCAACTCATATCATTTTTGAAAACTCTCATTATAGCAAATCCGTATTTATCTTGAGCCACTATCTCTCTCCCTGATAGTCCTCTACTCCAGCAACATGAAATCAATGTGAGGTTTCTTTGAATTAATCATCCTTCAAATATTAGAAAAGTATTTTGTTTCCATAAAACTATTTTCTTTCTAGGAAAACATCTTTACATTTTCAATAATTCTTCACATAATTTAATATTAAATTTCCTCTCCTCATCACTCTACAAATATTTCAGTTCATTAGCTTCCTTCTTAAAATTCAATTCCCAAAGTAAACACAATTAGAACGAACTGAGTATCCTTTTTAGAATTCTTAGTGTCAAGTATGCTTGGCATATAAAAGAAAAATAGTTCGGGAAAGAGGTGTTGGGATGCCGAAAGAAGACATGGCAATCTACTTGTTCTGACAGACCATCTACTTGTTCCATAATCTTGATTTCATTAGGTAAAATCTTCAACAACATCATTCATATCTATGTAAGTGGATTGCTGTAAGAATTAGAAATTACATGTAGTAGTAATTAGTTTTATATTAGGTATGTAGTAATGATGAAGATGTTGATAGCACAATTATCTCCTTTTGTTTTGAATCAAATATTTTTGACATTGATGTCTAAATCCAGTTAGAGATTTTTGTTCCTTTGTTGTTTTGTTATATTTTTTAGCACTCATGTTGTATGAGATCAGAGAAGAGATTTTGTAACTTTCTGGATTCACAGAACCTCAGTCTCTCAATATTTTTTTCACAGTGATTACAGGACCAAAAACAAAACCAAAAACCTAACAGTTACGTTTAGTAAATAGAAAGGTCCAAACAACAATTATTTTTGTTCAAAGAATACAGTATCCATTTGAAAAAATAATACACATAAATTGAAAAAATACATACTTATTTTATTTTTAAATAACCAAAATTACTTACTAATGGGATGAGTGCATGAGTTGGGCACTGCACAACTTTTCATATGTTGGAGAGTACCACCCTCATTTCCTGTAGTACTTGCTGTAGATCACAGCAAAATTCTAAATCCCACCTTTGTAAATATGACATTTTCAAAATGAATGTAGAAAATCTAGTGTCTAGTGGTTTGTATGACATATCTGTGGTTTCCCCTGAACATTTAAACTATTCCATGGCATCTCCATGAATTTATTTGTTAGAAGGGTCACAGACAGGTACAGATTTACAGGGATTATATTGTGAGGTTTTTTTTTGGTGACAGGAAGGAGAGCTTAAGAATCATAGGCTTGAAGTTTACTAACATAGCCAGTTTATTTTTAATGTATTAGCATTGATGAACACCAATCATTCCTTCAGAGATTTTTAATATGAACATAAGAATTTCATCACCCCACTATCATTAAATTTTGTTTTTTAAAATAGAAGTAAACTTCTGTCAGTTGATACATGTTTGGATCTTAATTTGCCACCAAATCTAGTAGGTCATAGTCTACCTTCACACTTTCTATAGATTAAATCAGTCTTATTGAAACCATATGTAATCATTGTATCCCATGGTTACCTGTTAATTATGGTTGAACAGCAATGGACTTAGACACAGCATTCCATGAAGTGGTTTGAGGCAATGTTACCCTTCATGAGATATGATGCTTTATACATTATTTCTCATCATTATCCAAAAGAGATAAAACAACATATTTTGACAATTTCAAGACCGGCATTTCATATTCCTAACTATTTTTATGGAATCGGGATTTATAACATAAGGTAGTTTTCTTTATGTTCGGTTTGCTTTTCTGAGATTGTGAACAATAATGCAGAAATGTATCTCCTGGGATGTCTCTGGGGAATTCCTTGCATCCTTGTTAACAGACAGGACTGCAGGCTGGGATCATCTTACAGTTGTTATGAGTGAAGTGTGTGAGCTATCAAGCACTACACTTCTGAGACATGGAGAAGACTCCCTCAGGCCACTAATGTGTTTGGAATAGTTCATTAGTAGACACTATTCTCAGGTAAATTCACAAAGAAGCTTCTTTTTCCCCAAGTTGTTCATCCCTAGCTGTATAGCTGCCAGCATTGTGACTGTTTTTTGGTAATTTCTGTAGAATGTTTTATTTACCTCCATGTGGCCCCTTCAGCAAGGTAACAGTCTAGTGGGAGAGCTTCCAAACTAACAAGGTTACTTTGTAGCATTAGTGGGCTTTTAACATTTAAAATTTAATTTTTTAACTGAAATACTAAAAAGTCAGTCCCAGAGATAAAAGGACAGAAACTCTAAAATCAAGTAAAATATACTGCCTTGTGAAACATAAATAACAAGACAAATACATTATTAATAAACTGTGAAAACATTTGCCCTAATTGATATAAAAATGTCGTGTACTTTTACATGTTAAATTATTTTTCAGTATAGTCTTAAACTAAACATGATAAATATCTCAAAAGATGTTTCAGTTACTTTTAAAGATTTTTTGCTTAGGGTTTCATTCTTAAATCTACATCTTACAACAATTGTAACACTTGATTTTCTACATGAGGGTCACTATCATCACCAGAGTTTTTGAATGCTCCTAAACGCAGTGCTTTGAACATTTTATTTCATACAATATTTTCATTTGATATGAAATACTGTTCTGTAGTATTAATTATATGACTATTCCTATTTTATCTAGATAAAATCTCCACTACAAAGCAATGCGTGTGCCATAGATGCAGCCCTACCTCAGTCACATCGCTTAGATCATAATACATGTCTCTCACATTATAGCTCTCCTTTCTCTCCCCAAACAAAAACTCACAAATAAAATCCCTGTAAATATGTACCTATCTATGACCTTTCTCAACAAAGTACACTTTCATATTTACAAAGACTTAATATATATTTTGAATAACCCCAGATTATTTTGTCACCCTTTTCACATACCCTCCTCACATCCACATGACTCTCTACTCTCTTAAAAGTTATGTAAAAGTTTCTAGCTGCATAAAGAGAAGTCAAATTCCATCCTAGAGGGAGAAGCAGGATATTGCCCTGAACCCGTCATGGGTGGGAACTGGAGTGCATGCGCGTCGGCAGGGCGAACTCCACTTGTTCACTGCTCCACCCCTTGTGGTAGGGGGAGCACAAGTGAGCGGGTGCAGGAGCCAGGGTGAGCACTGTTGAGCCCCAACAAGAGACTTCATACTGACCCTGTGGCAGTGTCTAGGGGAGGGTGCCTGTGACCACTGAATCCCCAGAGGAAGTGTAACAGTGCCCTCGTAGCTTTGCCATCTGTGGACAGCTTAAATATGAACAGCTCAGTGGAGGATCAGTGTGACAGCCTTTTGCACCCACACTCACGGCACCTGAGTTCTTGTCCAGCATCCAGTGAGAATGAGGCTTCACGACTGAACTGAAGATAGTAAATGTGGGGAGTTTTATTGACAGTGAACGTGACTCTCAGTGGGAAGGGGAGCTGAGAAGGGCATAGCTAGGGAAGGTAATCTTTCCCTGGAGTCTGGTCATCCCCGGTAGGGCTCCTCTCCCAAGCATCACCATCAAGCTGTCCCTCTGAAGTCAAGCTGCTTCTCTCTTACGTTCAACCGTTGTCTCCAATGTCAAGCTACTTCTCCTCTCTGCTGAAATTTGAAGGGCACAAGATGGGGGGCAGGGTGGGTCATGGGTGGTTTTGGAAAAGACAACATTGAAGTTGGAAAACAGGGATGTAAGTTCTCACTTTGAGCTGCGGTTCCAGGCTTTTCAGCTTGAGGGTGGGGCTCTTGCTGGGGACCCTTCCTCTTCTGTCCAGAATTTCCCTGCTTTCTGTCCCTACCAATGATATACTAGTCTATATAATAGAAAAAGGCAGATACAATATAAAAACAACAAAAATTGTATACAGTAAAGCAAACAAACATACAAAAATATATGTGCTATGAAGAAAAAACATTTGGTTACAATGATAAAGTTTCTATTGAACAGTTGTGTCCAGAAAGTTTTCTTGGAAAAACATTGGAAACACAGGGAAAGGCAGAAAATGATAAAGAGGTGAGATGAAGAGAGGAAGGGGAGGAGGGAAAGGGGACATCAGGAATTAACAACAAACTGAGCAAAGCTATGGTGGCATGGAAGCTGCTTTATTTACTTATGAGATTTAAAGCAGTTTAGTATGGCTGATCTCTAAACTCAGCTATGGGAATGTTTATGTGATGGGGTGGGGGTGGGTTAAAATAAGGAGGTTCTTGTTGGGGCAAAGCTGGAGAGGTAAGCTGAGGCCAGCTCACTGAAGACTTTTAATCAAGGAAGGAACCTGAGTATGCTTGGGATTTGGTTAATTATTCTAGTACCTTTGTTCAGGGCTGGGAATTGAGGCAAAAATATCAGATGGAAGATTAGATTATTATAACCATCGACTTTCCCATGAGACATATTCCAGCTACTTAACAATTGCATGGTGTGGGGCAGGTTACTCAATTTTTCTAAGCCTTAAAATTGGGAGAGTAAGGACAACTGGCGCTCACTGGGAAAGTTTAAAAGAGATAATGCATAAGCATTTATTAACTCAAGGAATGTCACACAATAAGCACCTAGGGAGGGAAAGAAGATGATAAAACCTGTTTAGAGGTAGATTATTTAAGTTATGGTGATTGGTTATATATAGGCAGTGAAAAATAAGAATCTAGAACAGAGGTCAAAAAATTATACACTGTGTGCCAACTCTGCCATCTACCCATTTTTGTGAATAAAAACTTATTGTAAGAACAGAGTCATGGTCATTTATTTACTCATTGTGTGCAGCTAATTTCTCACTACAATGGCAGAATTGAGAAATCATGATGGAGACATTATAGCTCTCAGAGCAGAAAATATTTACTCTCTAGCCTTTGCAGAAAATGTTTGTTAGTCCTGTTCTAGAATTGCCATTTATCATATTGACAAATATTATACAGTTATAAACTCAGTGTTATCAATGATGATCTCTGAAATCAGCACACTCATCTTTCCACAATGCCAATCGGCCTTTATCCACCTTTAACCAGTCTCTATAATCACTTAAAGTCCCCAAAATAACTTTATCTGTTGTCCTTCAATCTGATTTCTTCAAGAAAGAATTGTGACTTAGAGGTTTTTTATTAGGCTGGTGTGACAAAACAAATGAACACCTCAATTGGTCAGTCTTAACACTTTAATTCTGTCCCTGAGGGGTAATAAATAAATTAAGTTGTTAAATTTTCCAGCCCCAAATGAAACAAACTTGAATATGCAAGTGTGAGTAGGCACATTGTGTAGACTTCAGACTTCAGACTTAACGGTCAGAGGTGGGAAGGAGGGAGAGAAAGAAAGAAGGAACTGGGAGGAGGAGGGGGGAAATCATGGTGAGTGAGAGAGACGTGGGAGTGAGAAAGGAAACCTGGTGACCATTATGAGAAGACTGGAGGAAAAGCAGAGAAACAGGAAAACATAGGCACTGGAAAGGGACCTGGGGTAGAAGGCTTACCTACTTCACAGACTTCCCCTTACCTTGGATTGCAATCTTCTCTGTTAAAATGCTCATTTCATGGTCACAAGTACTCCATGGCTGAAAAGATAAACTGACATGTATTCTCAGTCATCTGTGAATAAATAGTATTTACTTTTCAAAGAAATTTCTAATGATCCAATTTATGTAATGCTCAATTAGGAAACTTTAGACTCCATGTCAGGAAAATTGGAGTCATCCTAGTTCTCAGAATTCTATCATATCCCGAGGCCAACATTCAGTCTGTCTAATACAGTACAGCATTTTCTGTCGAAGGGAGATGGTAATGCCAAGGGAGTGTGGCATGATGGTCTTTGGAATCAGAGAAAGTTGAGTTTTTGTCTAGATCCACCACTTACAAGTTGTATTAGCTTAAGTAAATAACTCAAATTCTCTAAGCTGCAGCATGTTCACCTATAAGATGATGATAAAAATACCTCCAAAAGTGATTATGAGGAAATAAAAGATGGCATATAGAAAGCAAATACATGGGTGTCTAGAAAGTAGTCTATGTTGAATAAATTGTAAGTATCACTATCACTGTTGCAATTATTGTTACTAACAATAATAGTTGAATGTCTAATAGAAGAAAGCTTAACAATTCACCTCAAGAGACTTCCATATGCTTTGAGTTTGGGAAACCTCAGTGATCAGCCTTTTTGAACCAAAAGGACATGCATTATTTTATGTTCTGCTGGAATCAACAATGCCCTTTCCATCTACGGTTGATTGCAACATCAGAAACTTTCACTTTTATAAACTTGGCTCAATTTTCTTATAAAAAGCAAAGCTGACTGACAAATAGTCAATTTAGAATATATGGTAGATATATAATCTTGAAAGGTATAGTATATTGATAAGAAATAAAAAGTTATGCTGCATGGGAAGGATAGGAGTTTGAGATGACCAGAAAAGCAGAATTTGCTTCCCTTTCCAGATCTTCTCATTTAAGCAGTCTGCATGACTTCTCAGAAATTTACACCTCAGTAGCGACACAGCAAATGGAAAAGTGTTAGTTTCCAAATCTGTTCCCCTCTGAGGAACTCTCCTGCTGGGCTTAAGCTGACTGTTCATTTTAGGCCTCATTTACTATTTAGTCTTCAGAGATGTTTTCAATATGAACAAGAGAAATGTTTCTTTAATTTTACGTGTTCTTATCCTATCATTGAATAAATCAAAACTTTGAAATCTGCAGAATTCAGAAACTGAATAAACACATTTACAGAGATTGAGCATTCATGTTCAGGTTTAATAGTTTACTTCGATAGAATCATAGACCCACTTCCAAATATCCCCATGAAATATTTTATGATTGCAAAGTATTAAAATCCCTTAGTTCCACCTCACCAAATCCTTACTATGTTATTCACCCTACTCTACTTAAGGCAGATTTGATGTCCCCAAAATTAGTAATTATCCCCAAATTTTGGCAAGTTAGTCAAAGAAAGGAAATTAAAAATCAGAGTCCTTGATTCCCAGGTGGTTGATTAGCTCCTAAGGCAGAATTACCTCTGACAGATCACTGTTCAAACCTAGAAACTTATTATTTAAAGAACATAGAAAATCATACAAATAAAATTAACAAGGGAAAATTGAATATGTTTTTAACAAAATAAGGCATTTCGGGACTATAGGCATTTACTGACTTGAAGGCAGGTTTAACTTTGAGTTTGTTTCGTGAAAAGATGCATTTAGCATTAAGTTAAAGTATAAAAGTCATCTTAAGTAGTTTATAACAATTTAATTGATTTGGAACAAGAAGTACAAATGAAGGTAGCATCCATTTCTTTAAAGATGGGTTCACTAGTGCAATGTGACACTAAGTGATCCAAGATTAAACAGGCCAAGAACAGATCCACTCATGTCTTGGTGGCAGTCATTAGAACCACAAATTCTTTGCTTGCTTTATAAAAATAGTAAACAGCAGCAAAAATGGGACAGACTATAATGAACAGCTGGTGGCAGAAACAGGGAATGAAGAGCTAAAGGCAACTCTCTATGGTATTAATTTGGAGGTCATTTAGTCATGGCCACCTTGACTGGACTAGGCACTCTCCAGAGTTCTACTAGTGACTATTTCCGATTGCTCCTTAGCAATAAAACAAAATAAATACCACTCTTCTAATCTCTCAGTTTTACTCAAAAGTAACTAAACTGCTTAAGAAAATGAAGAACAGAATCTTTTCCTGTAGGCTTGGAAAATTTATTATCTCTTCTTCCACGTCAAGAGTTCAGTTTTCCAGCAGATTTTTCTCTATGTCACTTCTATTTTAGGATGAAAAAATTCAGTATGAAGAATAAATAGCCAAGCAACAGTTACTTAATCTCTCTCCGTGGCTGGCTCAGCATTAGACTGATATTTGGAAGAGCAAAACACATCTAAGAAGTATCCCTCGAAGACAACAGCTATTTATGAAACCGTACTATATATTCTCATTACTCCTGCAGAGTGGATGACAGAGAAATGTTATCCTACTATCTTTGATGTGTGCTCACGCAGTGATTCTACCCCCAAGAAAATTAGGCCCAACAATAGTCTTGTATTGTGAGAGTGATATAATGAGATCGGGGGATGGAGAGACTTCTGGGCCTCCTCCCTGGGGCCAATGTTTAAATTCTTTATCTTGTTGTGAACCACATATGTGATTGAGTAAAGGAACATGACACAGGTGTCATGTTCTAAAGACTGCCCCATTACACATGCTTCCTAAATGGCTTTGTTTACTTATCAGATTAGTCAAGATTATTGTTATGGATTATAGGTCCTAGAATGTGTGTTCAACTACAGTGAGTTTTTAGTGTGCTATGATGAATAGAAAAAATGCAACAGGAAATCAGAGAAAACAGGAATTATACCTGGAGCAACTTCGAAGACAACTAAATGAGATTTACATAACTACAAAATCAAATTGTTGTTCAAGAAAACTTGCCTTTAGAAGTTCCTGTTTTTTGAATCAGGTTGCTAAGATATAGTGTAAGTGAGAGCAGTGAATGTAGAAGATTTTTAATAAATTAAACGAATTTTCTTGGGTCATATTCAGTTTTTAACTTTGAGATAATTGTAGATTCACATGCAGTTGTAAGAAATAAAACAGATCCCTTATACATTTTACACATTTACCACCAGTTATAATATCTTGTGAAACTGTACTATAATATCAGAACCAGGATATTAACATTGATACAATCCACTAATTTTATTAGATTTTCACACTGGTATGTCAATATGCAATAATCTCAAATTACAAAGCTTAATTAAAAACATAAATATGTCTCAAAAAAGTAGTTTTACTTACAGTCGTGTGTGTGTGTGTGAGTGTGTGTGTATGTATGTATTTAGTTCTACACAATTTTATCACATGTGTAGGCTTGTGGTTCTACCACCATACCAAGATATACATGTATTCCATCACCATAAAGTTTTCTCATATTACCCTTCTATGAGGTTTAAGTTAAACTGGAAAGAATGCAAAGGTTCTATTTCAAAGATGGATTGAAATTTAGGTCATAATAAACATACATTAAGGGGAAAGTGAGATATTCACGGACATATTTAGTATTAAACATGGAAATTGCAAATATTACTTACTGTCTGTTACTAGATTATACAGAGTGACTACAGATAAAAAGGAATTTTTCAAATCAATGTTATAGATGTATATTTTATGTATGATAAAAGGCACTTGCATGAACTCATACAAAATACTGAGTTCTGACAAATATATTAATATACATAGTAACCATACAATCGAGATGTAGAACATTTTCATCCTCTTAGGCAATTATTGATTTGATTTATTTCACTTTATGTTTGCTTTGTCTGCACTAGAATCTCATAAATATATTCACACAGTATGTGGTCTTTTGTGTCTGGGTTCTTTAGCTTATCATAATCTTGTTGAGATTTATCCATATTGCTTTATTCATACACACACACAAATGTATGTATATATATATATATATATCAATAATTTATTTCTTTTTATGTTAAGATGTAATCCTTATATTTACATGCCAAAATTTGTTTTCATTTACCTGTTGATGCATATTGAGATTATTTAAAGTTGTTGGCCATTACAAAAAGATGTGGTTATGAGCATTTGTGTTCAAGTGTGTGTGTGTACATAGATTTTCATAATGGAGAGTAATTATTTAGATATAGGAGTAGTATGGTATATATGTAAAACTTTACAAAAGGCTTTCAGCTATGAGTTCCAGTCATGAGAGTTTCAGCTCCTCAATATCCTTATCAACACTTGCATTTGTCATTTTTTAAAATTTAACCTTGACATATAGAAGTAATCATTTTCACTTTAATTTAAATTGCCCTGTTAATGATTATTAGCATATCCTTATATTCTTATAAGCCACTGATGTTGTTTACTTTTGTAAAGTAGTTAGTGTAAGTATTTGTTCAAGTCTTTTGTCCATTTTTTAAAATAGAGTTGTATATTTTCTTATTTTGAGTTTTAATAATACTATATATTTGTTTAATATGACTTGTTTTTTTCATTTAAAAATATTTAAAAGATAATTGATTCTTAAAGACAAAAATGTATAAGTGTAGGCTGAGGGTTATAACAGATTTATAAATGAAATTTATGCTAACAGTAGCATAACAGATGATAGGTGAAAATTAAGTCATATTAAGTCATATTACTGTAAATATTTTACAGTTTATGTAAAGAGATATAATGTTACTCGAAGCTAGACTACATAGTGTGTGATTTCATTTATATCAAATGTCTAGAAAAGATATTCATATAGACAGAATGCAAAATTTTAGTCACTTCTCCTAGGGGAGGTAAGTTGCAAGAAGAAATTGACTGCTAGTGTAATAAAAGGAAATGTTTGGGACAATTGAAATGTTCCAAAATAAGATTATAGTGATATATGTTAATGATAATATGTTAGATTGGAGTCAGTTGGCAATTATTAGACTGTTCCTATGTATTTTGGTTCTTTTCCTTTGGGTCTTATTGTAGGATTGTTCCCTGTCTTTTGATATTAAATGATGACATGTGACTTTCACTGGCCAATGGTATGCTATGTGTCACCTGCAGAGAGAAGTTTTAAGAGCCAGTGTAATTCACCATATTTCTCCCTGTTATAGTGAACTATTACATTACAGATGTGTCAGTGAGTTAAGAGGGATGGGACAAACTGACTCCAGCCAATCCTCTATAGACAGGTAGTGAAACAAGAAATAAGCTTTGTTACAAAAATCTACTATTTTGATGTTGTTACTGAAGCATAGTCTCATCTCTTTGAACAGAACAGTTGATATTTTCACAAGTATTCATTAGATGATTGCAAACAAACTGATAAACAAATAAATAGTTATAAATATTTGTATTAATTTACTAGGGCTTCCATAACAAAGTACCATAAATTGAATGGCTTAAAAGAGAGTAGCATATTGTCTCACAGTTCAAGAGGCCAGAAGGTTGAGATCAAGGATTAAGCAGAATTGGTTCTTGGTTCTTTCTTTCATTTCTTTTCTTTTCCTTTCTTTCCTTCCTCTTCTGACATGGAGTTTTGCTCTTGTTGCCCAGGCTGGAGTGCAATGGCACGATCTCAGCTCACCGTAACCTCCACCTCCTCGGTTAAAGAGATTCTCCTGCCTCAGCCTCCCGAGTAGCTGGGATTACAGGCATGCTCCACCAAGCCTAGCTAATTTTGTATTTTTAGTAGAGACAGGGTTTGTCCATGTTGGTCAGGCTGGTCTCAAACTCCCAACCTCAGGAGATCTGCTCCCCTCAGCCTCCCAGAGTGCTGGGATTACAGGCATGATCCACCGCAGCTGGAAGTTCTTTCTTCTTAAAAAAATTTTGAAAAACATTTCGTGGGTACACATCAGTGTATATATTTATGGGATACATTAGGTGTTTTGATACAAGAATGCAATGTCAAATAAGTACATCATGGAGAATGGGGTATCCATCCCTTCAAGCATTTGTCCTTTGAGTTACAAAAAAATATTACACTCTTTATTTTAAATTGTACAATTCAGTTATTGTTGACTATAGAAACACTTGTGCTATCAAATAGTAGGCTTTATTCAGTTTTTGTATTTTTTGTACCTATTAACCATCTCCACCTCCCTCCCACCTGCACCTCCATTACCCTTTTTAGCCGCTGGTAACCATCTTTCTACTTTTTATGTCCATGAGTTCAATTGTTTTGAGTTTTAGATCCCACAAATAAGTGAGAACATGTGATGTTTTTCTTTCTGTGTCTGGCTTGTTTCAATTAACATAATGATCTCCAGTTCCAACTGAGCTGTGCCAAATGGCAAGATTTCATCCTTTTTTTAAGGCTGAATAGTACTTCATTGTGCATGTACCACATTTTCTTTATCCATTCATCTGTTGATGGACACTTAGATTGCCTCCAAATCTTACATATTGTAAACAGTGCTGCAACAAATACAGGAGTATGGCTATCTCTTTGATACACTGTTTTTCTTTCTTTTAGCTATATACCCAGCTGTGAGATTGCTGAATCGTATGGTAACTCTATTTTTAGTATTTTGAGGAAACTTCAAGCTATTCTCTATAGTGGTTGTACTAATGTACATTCCCACCAACTGTATGAGGCTTCCCTTTTCTTCACACCCTCACCAGCATTTGTTATCGCCTGTCTTTTGAATATAAACCATCTTAACTGGGGTGAGATGATATCTCATTGTAGTTTTGATTTGCATTTCTCTGATGATCAATGATGTTGGCTATCTTTTCATATGCCTGATTGCCATTTGTATTTCTTTTTTTGAGAACTATCCAAATATTTTGCCTATTTTTTGATTAATTATTAGATTTATTTCCTATAGATTTGTTGCAGCTCCATATATATTCTGGTTATTAATCTTTTTTTTTTAGATGGGAGGTTAGCACATATATTTTCTCTCATTCCTTGGGTTGTCTCTTCACTTTGTTGATTGTACTCTTTGCTATACAGAAGCTTTTTAACTTGATATAATCCCATTTGTTTATTTTTGCTTTGGTCACCTGTGCTTGTGGAGTATTGCTCAAGACATTTTTACCCAGACCAATGTCCTGAAGATTTTCTCCAATGTTTTCTTGTAATAGTTTCATGGTTTGAGGTCTTAAAGTCTTTAACCTATTTTTATTTGATTTTTGTATATGGTTAGAAGAAGGGGTCTAGTTTTTTTTCTTCTGCATATGGATATTTGGTTTTCCCAACACCATTTATTGAACAGATTGTCTTTTCCCCAGTGTATGTTCTTGGTACCTTTCATGAAAATGAGTTCATTCTAGGTGTGTGGATTTTTTTCTAGGTTCTCTAGTTTGTTCCATTGGTCTACGTGTCTGTTTGTAGGCCAGTGCCTTACTGTTTTGGTTATTGTATCTCTGTAGTATCATTTAAAGTCAGGTAATGCAATTCCTCCAGTTCGTTCTTTCAGCTTACGATAGCTATGGCCATTCTGGCTCTTTTGTGGTTCCATATAAAATTTAACTTTTTTTCTGTTTCTATGAAGAATGCCATTGGCATTTTGATAGAGATTGCATTGAATACCTAGATGGCTTTGCATAGTATGAACATTTTTGACAATATTGATTCTTCCAATCCATGAACAAGGAACATTTTTCATTTTTTGGTGTTCCCTTCAATTTCTTTCATGATTGTTTTATGATTTTTGTTATGGAGATACTTTATGTCTTTGGTCAAATTAACTCCTGGGTATTTAAATTTATCTGTAGCTATTATAAATGAGATTACTTTCTTAATTTCTTTTCACATTGTTCACTGTTGGAATATAGAAATGCAACTGATTTTTATGTTGATTTTTGTATCCTGCAACTTTACTGAACTTGTTTATCAGTTCCAATAGTTTTCTAGTGTAGTCTTTAGGTTTTTCCATGTATGAGATCATATCATTTGCAAAAAAGGATAATTTGACTTATTCTTTTCCAATTTGACCTCTTTTTATATCTTTCTTTCATCTGATTGCCTCAGTTAGGACTTCCAGTATTATGCTGAATAATAGTGGTGACAGTGAGCATCCTTGTTGTGTTCTAGAATTTAGAGGAAAGGCTTTAAGTGTTTCCCCATTCAGTATGACACTAGCTATAGGTCTGTCATATATGGCTTTTATTATGTTGAAGTATGTTCCTTCTATCCTTAGTTTTCTGAGTTTATTTTTAAGATTAATATATGTAGAATATTATCCAATGCTTTTTCAACATTAACTGAAATTATCATATAATTTTTATCTTTCTTTACAGTTACATGATGTATCACATTGATTGATTTTTGTGTGTTGAACCATCCTTGCATCATAGGGATAAATTCCACTTGGTCATGATAAATGATCTTTCTAGCTATTGTTGAATTTGGTTTTCTAGTATTGGGTTGAGGATTTTTGCATCAATATTCACTGGAGATGTTGACCTTTTTGAAATGTATCTTTTTCTGGTTTTGAAGCCATGGCCCTAGCTGTACCTTGGCCCTTTTAGCTATGGCTAGAGCAGCTGGGACCCAGGATGCCAAGTCCCTAGGCTGCACACAGCAGGGTGGCCCTGGGCCTGGGCCATGAAATCATTTTTCCCTCCTAGGCCTCCAGGACTGTGATGGGAGAGATTGCCTCAAAGGTCTCCAAAATGCCCTGGAAATATTTTACCTGTTGTCTTGGTGATTAACATTTGGCTTCTCATTACTTATGCAAATTTCTACAGCTGGTTTAAATTTCATTTCAGAAAATGGACTTTTCTTTTCTGCTGCATTGTCAAGCTGCAAATTTTCTGAACGTTTATGCTCTGTTTCCCTTCTAAAATTGAATGCTTTTAATGGCATCCAAGTCACCTCTTGAATGTTTTGCTGCTTAGAAATTTCTTCTGCCAGATAACCTGAATCATCTCTCTCAAGTCGAAAGCTCCACAACTTTCTAAAGCAGGGGTAAAATGCCACCAGTCTCTTTGCTATAACATAGCAAAAGTGACCTTTATCCCAGTTTCCAACAACTTCCTCATCTGAGACCACCTCAAATAGAATTTCATGCTCCATATTATTATGAGTATTTTGGTCAAAGCCATTCAACAAGTCTCTAGGAAGTTCCAAACTTTCTCACATTTTTCTGTCTTCTTCTGAGTCCTCCAAACTGTTCTCAAGTCTGTCTGTTACCCAGTTTCAAAGTTACTTCCACATTTTCAGGTGTCTTTACAACCATGTCCCATTCCCGATACCAATTTATTGTTTCCATACTGCTGATAAATACATACCCGAGACTGGGTAATTTATAAGAAAAGGAGGTTTCTAGCACTTTGGGAAGCCAAGGTGGGTGGATCACGAGGTCAGGAGTTCAAGACCAGCCTGACCGACATGGTGAAACCCCATCTCTACTAAAAATACAAAAATTAGCCAGGCGTGGTGGCATGCACTTGTAATCCCAGCTACTCAGGAGGCTGAAGCAGGAGAATCACTTGAACCCAGGAGGCGGAGGCTACAGTTACCCAAAATCATGCCATTACTCTCCAGCCTGGGTAACAGAGTGAGACTCCATCTCAACAACAACAACAACAACAAAAAAAAAAAAAAAAAAAAAAAGAAAAGAAAAAAGAAAAGCAGATTTAATGGACTCATAGTTCCATGTTACTGGGGCAGCCTCATAATCATGGCAGAAGGCGAGAGGCACAGCTCACATGGTCACAAGAAAAGAGTGGAGAGCCAAGTGAAAGAGGTTTTCCCTTATAAAACCATTAGATCTTGTGAGACTTATTTACTACCATAGGAGAATAATATGGGGGAAACCACTCCCATGATTCAATTATCTCCCACCAGGTCCCTCCCACAACACATGGGAATTATGGGAGTTATAATTCAGTGTGAGATTTAGGTGGGGACAGAGCCAAACCATATCAGGGTCTGTCTCTGTCTTTATTGCTGATAATATTTGCTTTATATACCTGGGTGTTCCAGTGTTAGTTGCATATATATTTAGAACTTTTATATCCTTTTGCTGAATAAACTACTTTATTTTTATTTAGTGACCTTCTCTGTCTCTTCTTATAGTTGTTGTCTTGAAATCTATTTCCTCTAATATCAATATGGTGACTCCTGCTGTTTTATCACCTCCCTTTATTTTCAGTGTATGTGTGTTTTTATAGTTACAGTGTATTTCTTGTAGAAAACAGATAAATGGATCTTGTTTTTTTCCATTTAGCCAGCATATGTCTTTTGATTGCAGAGTTTAGTCCATTTACATTCAATGTTATTATTGATAAGAAATAACTTAATCCTGCCATTTTGTTAATTTGTTTGCTGGGTGTTTTGTGGTCATCTCTTCCTTCTTTCTGTCTTTCCTATTTGCTTTTAGTAAAGGTAATTTTCTCTGGTGATACGATTTAGTTTGTTGCTTTTTATTTTTTGTGTCTCCATTGTATGTTTTTTGGTTTATGGTTACCATGAGGCTCACAAATACTATCTTATAATCCATTACTTCAGTCTGATAACAACTTAAGACTATTTGCATAAACAAAATGACAAACAAACTAAAAGAAAACTCGTAAAAATTATATGCCTTAACTTTGTCTCCTTGCATTTTAACTTTTGGTTGTTTCTATTTACACCTTATTGTACTATGTCTTAAAAAGTTGTAGTAGTTTTTGATTGGTTCAAAACTGTGGTAGTTTTTGATTGGTTCAAAAATTGATTGGTAATTTTTGATTGGTTCAGCATTTATTCTTTCTACTTAGCATAAGACTAGTTTACACACTGCAGTTACAGTGTCATAGTATTTTGTGTTTTTCTATTGCTAACAGTTTTGTACATGCAGATCATTTATTGTTGGCCATTAATGTCCTTTTCCTTCTGATTGAAGTACTTCCTTTAACATTTCTTGTAGATCTCGTCTAGCATTAATGAAATTCCCCAGCTTTTGTTTGTCTGGTAAATTCTTTATTTCTCCTTGTTTGAAGGATATTTTCACCAGATATACTCCTCTGGGTTAAAAGGTTTTTTTCTTCAGCATTTTAAATATGTCATGCTACTGTTACCTGGCCTGTAAGGTTTCCACTAGGAAGTGTGCTGACATATGTATTGGAGCTCCATTATATGTTACTCGTTCTCTTGCTGCTTTTATAATCCTTTATCTTTGAGCTATGGGAGTTTTATTATTGAATGTCTTGTGTTATCTTCTTTAGGTTAAATGTACTTAGTGTTCTATAACCTTCTTATGCTTGGTTATATATTTCTTTAGGTTTGGAAAGTTCTCTGTTATTAACCCTTTGAATAAACTTTCTGCCCCATCTCTTTCTCTACCTCCTCTTTAAGGTCAGTAACTCTTAGATTTGCCCTTTTGAGGCTATTTTCTAGATCCTGTAGGTGTGCTTCATTATTTTTAATTCTCTTTTATTTTGTCTCCTCTAACTGTGTATGTTCAAATAGGCTGTCTTCTAGCTCACTAATTCTTTCTTCTGCTTGATCTGTTCTGCTGTTAAATGACTCTGATGCATTCTTCACTATGTCAGTTGCATTTTCAGCTTCATAATTTCTGCTTGATTTTTAAAAAATTATTTCAATCTCTTTGTTAAATTTATCTAACAGAATTTGGAATTCCTTCTCTGTGTTATCTTTAATTTCTTAGAGTTTCCTCAACATAGCTATTTTAAATTCTCTGTCTGAAACATCATATATCTCTGTTTTTCCAGGCTTAGTCTTTGATTTCTTATTTAGTTCATTTGGTGAGGTCATGTTTTCATGCATGGCGTTGATACTAGCAGGTGTTGTTTGGTGTCTGGATATTGAAGAGTTAGGTATTTCTTGTAGTCTTCACTGTCTGGGCTTATTTTTAATCCTCCTTCATGGAAAGGCTTTCCAGATATTTGCAAAGACCTGGGTGTTGTGATCTACACTGTATTTGCTTTAGGGGGTACCCCAAGCCCAGTAATGCTGTGGTTCTTACAGGCTCATAGAGGAACCTACTTGATGGTCCTGGACAAGATCTGGGAGAATTCTCTGGATTACTAGGGAGTGACTCTTGTTCTCTTCCCTTATTTTCTTCCAAACAGAGCCTCTCTGTCT
The DNA here is from genome assembly GCF_003255815.1 of Theropithecus gelada. Taxonomy (NCBI): domain Eukaryota; kingdom Metazoa; phylum Chordata; class Mammalia; order Primates; family Cercopithecidae; genus Theropithecus; species Theropithecus gelada. The sequence continues at coordinate 166,032,073 of NC_037671.1, forward strand.
CTTCTCTGAGCTACCTAAAGCTGGGGTTGGAGTGAAACAAGCACCTTTGTTGCCGACATCAGTATCACTGCACTGGGTCAGATCTGAAGCTATCACAGAACTGGACCTCACACAAGACCTGCTGTCACCACTTCCTGGGTACTGCCTATGTTCACTCAAGGTCCTGAGGCTCTACAACTAGCAGGTTGCAAAGCCAGTCAGGCCTGTACTCTTCCCTTCAGGGCAGGGAGGTCTCCAGGCCCTACATGGGTCCAGAGTTGCCATCAGGAAGTCAGGGACTAGAGTAAAAAACCTGATATGTCTACCTGGTGTTCTGTTGTACTGCAGCTGTGCTGGCACTCAAGCCATGGGACACAGTCCTTCTGAGTCTTCCCTCCCCTTTTCACAGTCAGAAGAGCCTCACCCTGTAGACACTGCCATCCCAGGCCATGAAGAGTATTGGCAGACTACAGTCAATGTTCCCTTAAGACCCAAGGTCTCTCTCTCTCTCTCTCTCTCTCTCTTTCTCTCTCTCTCTCTCTCTCTCTTTTTAAATATATTTTAAGTTCTAGGGTACATGTGCACAACCCAAGGTCTCTTAAGTCAGTTCTTGGAGAATGTTGCCTGGCCTGGGACTCAACCTTCAGAGCAGTGGGCTCCCTTCTGGCCCAGGGCAGGTCCAGAAATGCCATCCAAGTGTCAAGTCCTGAAATCAGGGAACCCAAGAGCTTGCTTGATGCTCTACATGCCTGTGGGCTGTGCTGGTACCTGAAGCCAGCAAGTCTCAGAGGCTCACCCAAAGCGCCCAACATGGTACCTGGGTATTGCTGCTGGCTATTCATGGCCCAAGGGCTCTCCAGTTAGCAGATGAGGAATGCTGCCAGCACTGAGTTTTTTTTCTTTCAAGGCAATAGTTTTCCTTCTGTGCCATGGTGTATCTAGGAATGTCATCTGGGAGCTAAAGCTTAGAATGGGGACCTCACAACTCTGATTGCTGCCCTGTCCTGTGGTGGCTTAGCTGGTATCCAAGATAAAAAACAAAGTCCTTTGCACTAATCCCTCTGCTCTCCTCAAGTGGAGGGATGGTATCTCTTTTATCTCTCTCTCTTTTTTTTTTTTTTTTTTTTTTGAGACAAAGTCTTACTTTGTCACCCAGACTGGAGTGCAGTGGCATGATCTCGGCTCACTGCAACCTCTGCCTGTCAGGTTCAAGCGATTCTCCTGCCTCAGCCTCTGGAGTAGTTGGGATTACAGACATGTGCCACCATTCCCTGCTAATTTTTGTGTTTTTAGTACAGACAGAGTTTCATCACGTTGTCCAGGCTGGTTTTGAACTCCTGACCTCAAGTGATCCACCCATCTTGGCCTCCCAAAGTGCTGGGATTACAGGCATGAGCCGTGCCAAGCCAGGATGGTATCTCTTTTGGAGTCAAACTGGGGCAGCCGGGGGTTAAGGGAAGTGATACCAGTGGCACTCCCTTAGTCACCTCAGCTAGTGTCTCAATATGTCACATGTCCTCCCAGTCCACTGTCTCTCAGCCTAGTTCAGCACTAGAACTCACCTGTGAGTTGCAGTCTTTATGGCCTAGATTGCCTTTTAAGTTTATTTGAAGACACAGAGTACTTGGGCCCTCAGTGGCGAGGTTTGTGGGAACTCAAGTTCCATCCTCTAGGATAGGTAATTTTTGTGTGGCTAGGGCTGGTTTAAATGCTCCCTCCTTGGTCAGGAGTCAGCCGAGTTTGATTCAATTTTCCTTTCATCTCTAACAGTACAGCACTGAGTTCAATGCCTCATACCTGCTGTGTTCTCCCTCCCCCAGTGCCTGGAGACACTCTTTGCACCATGCCACTACTGCCAAGGGTAGGGAAGGGATGGCATCAATTGTTCAGGACTGTTTTTTTTCTATCTTTTCAGTGCCTCTTTGGGCTATATGAAGTTAAAACTAGGTACTATGAGTACTCACCTGTGTTTTGGCCCTTATGAAGGATTTTTCTGTGTAGACAGTTGTTAAATTGGTGTCCTGGTGTGGGGAATGATTAGTGGAGCCTTTTCTTTTCTTTTCTTTTTTTTTTTTTTTTTTTGAGATGGAGTCTCACTCTGTCACCCAGGCTGGAGTGCAGTGGCACAATCTCTGCTCACTGCAACCCTTGCCTCCTGGGTTCAAGCAATTCTCCTGTCTCAGCCTCCCAAGTAGCTGGGAGTACAGGTGCCCACACCACGCCCTGCTAATTTTTGTAGTTTTAGTAGAGATGTGGTTTCACCATATTGGCCAGGCTGGTCTCGAACTCCTGACCTCCGATGATCCACCCACCTTGGCCTCCCAAAGTGCTGGGATTACAAGCATGAGCCACTGCACTCGGCCTAGTGGAGCCTTGTATTCCACCATCTTGCTACACCTAGAATTGGTCCTTTCTGAGTGCTGTACAGAAGAATCTAGTCTTTTGCTCTTAGTGGTTTTCTGGCAATCTTTAGCATTCCTTGGCATGTAGAAGCATCACCCAGATCTTGTCTTTATCTTCACATTGCATTCTCCATGTATTCATGTCTGTCTTCACATTTCCCCTCTTCATAAGAGCACCAGTAATGTTGGACCAGGGTCCCACCCTACTCAAGCATGACTTAACTAATTATATCTGCAGTAACTCTATAACTAAGAAAGGTCGCATTCTGAGGTGCTGGAGGTTAGGACTTCAACATATAAATGGGGTGGGGGGCAGAATTAATTATATAACAATATTCATAGAACACAATATAGACATTTTTGGACCAATGAAAATTGGCCCTTATAAACCACGAATTCCATTGTCTCTACTGTTTTCTTGCAGGTAGCACTGTTTCATCTATAGCCTATAGCCAATAAAAACAACATTGCACAACATATTATTTACTATATTTTAGAACTCGGAACTATTATTTTTGCTCAGATAGGATTGTATTAAGGGATTATATTTGGATTATAAAGTTTAAAGAAGTAGCATTTAAGAATTTGCCTATATGTTATTTAGGTTTAAATCAAAGGCTCCTTTTATAATGTCTGCAAGTGTACTTTTGAAAATTTCTTTGCAAAAGTAGAACCTTTGTGTGTTTGGGGACATGGTGAGTGGTTCTGAGTTGGTATACTCTTTCAATGACACCTCCTGCTGTGGGCTTTATAGCTGTTCTTGCATAAAACCACTCTGATTTGGGCCAAAAGAAAATGGTGGGAGTGATTTAGAGGAAAGTTAATAATTTGAATCTTAAATTAATGTAATTACAAGAGTGAAATGATCTAATTTATTAAACTTCAATTTATTTGTGTTAAAGGCAGGGTTTGGGTATTGGTGTGCTTGTTTGGGTAACACAGCTGAACAAAAACAAAATGATAAATAAAATATAGGTTAACTGGCAGTGCAACGTGTAAGCTGGCCTTGTGATTAAACAATGTTTTATTCTGAACCATGTCTGAAGCTTCTGGAGGTGCCAAGGAGGGATAATCAAAAGGTCTTGAGGTCATAGATATCAGAACTCCAGGAAAGAGTCATAGAGGTGTAGCAGGAAGGATCTAGGAAGTGACTTCAAAAGTTTAGGCGTTGCTTTTCTGATTTCATTTTCCTCCTAAAATGGGCAGTTAGAACTCTGATTCACTAAAGGTATCCCAGTAACTACATGTGGTTGAGAAGCACTAAGAAATTAAAAAAAACAAAAACCAAACAGACAAAAACAATACTTTTCCATTATTGTTTTTCCCTCCTACTGTAGTGTTCAAGGATAGCAGATATTGATATAAATAAGTAATATTATAGAGCCCTGATTGAACATGTTTACATCAAGGGTGGTTTTCAAAGAAATTTAAAAATGCAGAAAACCACATAAAAGATTCTAAAACCTAGAGTCAGGCTGTCACTTATGAGATTAATTGGAGAAACCCTTTCTGAACCTCCTCCCTCCAAAAATTTCACAGAAGTATGGTGTTCATTGGCCCCTAGGCCTTTTCTTGTCAGTTTGGGAGCTGGCTTTAGGCTGTTGTCCTGGTCTAAGATAAACATGTGGCTTAGGCTTTGGGTCAAACTACCTCTTTCAGTCTTTCTTCCCAACCCTCTGTTTCCTCTTACACGGCCCACTAACCAGTTCAAGGCTAGTACTCAATATGCTTCTCATCAGACTGGTGAAAGCCAAACGTGCATACTGGTTTTGGAAGTCCTGAGAAATAGAGCGATAATTGAAACGCTCATGATTTCAAGGAGCTCCTGAGACCTCCCTGGGATAGATTTTAAAGTAATTTAAACAGGGTCCAGTACAACTTGTTCAAAATCTAAGTGGAATTTTGGACTAAGTTCAATAAAATAATATGTTATTTTAGTTTTCTTGATCCCCTGTCCACAAACTCCCAGAGAGACTTTGGGTGGCAGATTTGCTTACTTGGGGCAGGATTCAGGCATTCCTCCCTTGTTAGACCCATTATTGCTTTTAAATTTACTCACATGTACTTCTCATTACCATGTCAACTTTATCACAATTTTTAATACTTACTTTTACGTACTTTAAAAACTAATTTTTAAAATCTGATAAAAACTGGCAGTGAGTTATTCTCAATTTTAGATGTAAATGTCAGTAGCAAAACTTTTACCAAATTAGTTCATTTACAATGTTCTCATTTCCTATGGTTCAAGGAAAGAATTTCCTTTGAAAACAAAATCAACCAAAATAATAGAGAGGAAAAATTTAGCATTTGTTTATCTTGTATTCTGATTGTTGAAGTTATTATTTTATCCTCTAATAAAAATAACTGTAAATTTAAAGTAAAATTAGTCATTAGTTATTGCTTGTTACTTCTTAGTAGGCTCATATTTTTATTTTAAATAAAGAGCAACACATTCTCACTGAGGTTTATAAGTAAGCCTGGATCTAGAGTTTTGTGCATATAAATATTGTTGAGTATATTAATAATCCTGAGTGTATGAAATATTTTATCTGTTTGATTTTCAATTTCAAAATTATTTAGGAAACTACATTATAAATGCTGGATATAACTTAACAATCAACAGTGACTCATACATTTGTGTTCACATATATTGAATTACAAATAAATCACCAATGAAATTTCAAACTCAATGCAATTTGTTTCTACCAAAACTATAGAAAATGGACCTGGCACGGTGACTCATGCCTGAAATCCTAGCACTTTGGGAGGCTGAGGAGGATGGATTTCCTGAGAGCAGAATTTCGAGACCAGCCTGGGCAATACAGTGCAACCCCATTTCTACTAAAATACAAAAAATTAGTCTGGTGTGGCATTATACACCTGTAGTCCCAGGTACTTGGGAGGCTGAAACAGAATTACTTGAACCTAGGAGGCAGAGGATGCAGTGAACTGACATCATGCCCCTGCACTTCAGTCTGGGCGACAGAGCGAGAGACTCCATCTCCAAAAAAGCAAGCAAACAAACAAACAAACAAAAACACAATAAATGGCAGTCATAGTCTTGCTGTCCTTCAAATGCTATATCAATATTCCAATATAAAATGCAGAATTAAAAAAAACTTTATAATGCAAGTTTCTCAAATTGAAAGCAACTTAATGTTTTTTAAAAATATTTTAAATTTCTACTTATATGTTTAATATATTAGATTAATATTTAATATTTCTAAGGTATATGATTATATCTTCTTTAATATCTAAGATATTAGATATAAGATATAATCGTAGAGTTTTCTATCACTTTTAAAGTTTCAAGTGTTAAAATCATAGGCTGGTTTTATAATCTCTGCAAGTGTACTTTTGAAACATTTGTGTAAAAGTAGGACCTGTGAGTGTTTGATATGGGGAGTAGTTCTGAGCTGGTATACTATAATTTTAAGTTAAAATAAAATTAAAGGCACTGAAACACTTCAGAAATATATATATACACACACACACACGTACATATACACAGACATATTTACATATATACATATATATACACACACACACATACCATGGGATATAGTTTTAATACGGAAAAATATTGTACTAAGAATAAAACTGCTTATTCTCCCCTTCATCATTAATACATAATTAAAATCACGCAATTGACCTAAACCAGTAGTTCTTAACTTTTTGGTCTCCGAGCCTATTCTGTGGTCTTCCAATTTATTGATGATCCAGAAAAGTTTTTGTTGATTAAAATTAAAACGGAGCAATTAAATATATGTATATTATTTATTTATTTTAGAAGGAAAAAAATACAAATGAACATAAATACAACATTTTCATAAAAATGATTTTATTTTCAAAATAAAAAAATATTTATTGAGAAGAGAAACATTGCTTTACTTGTTTTCAAATAATGTTAATGTCTGGCTTCACAGGAGTGTGGGACCCCCGTCATTGCTTTGCACATTTCATTAGCTGTCAGGGCAATGCTGGGGTCCTGCACCACACTTTGAAACCATTGGTCTAAACTCTTTGTGCCAACACAAGAAACCACTTAACATGATGGTGACACAATTTCTTTTCTGTTCATCAATTTCATTTATGACTTTTGCTTCGGATAAATAAAACATTTCCCTTATTTTACTCCCTTTTTCATTCATTCATCCCTGTGTGTTTTTCAGAAATTGTACTGATTCCTAGAGATAAAAAGTTGCTTTATGCAATTAAATGTTATAATTTAGGTAAAGCATCTGGAAGTGTACTGGCTCTTGGTAACTATCCAATTAATGATTTGGTCTCACTACGGCCATGCATAAAAGCGTGTAATAGAGCATAGTAAGAATATTTGATGATTATTTTCACAGAGGAAATCATTCTGTGAGTAAACTTTAGGTGGAACAGAAAGGAAGACACCAGAGGCATTTGGTATACCAGGCTACACATGTGAATCAATTATGCTAGGAATGAAGAGAAGTGACAAGGACTGAGATATCCATGGAGGTAAAACAAAGAGAATAGGTGAACATATTGACTGAAGAAGAAGAAGAAAGTACAAAGGGTGGATTTGAATAGGGGTGACCTTACCAGAATTATGTTTAATAGTGAAGACACTGAAAACAGAATATTCACTAAGCAGGCATTGATACTCTTCCTATCTGTTTAGGTCAGTTATTTACATTTAAGGTAGGGATTCTCATTAAAGTGTCTTATTGAGGCATGTGCTTAAGAGAAGATAAGTGAGAGGAACAGAATAAAGGCAGGAGGAGAAAAACAAACATGCATGTGTTCTCAGGTGAATTCTAGCTTAGCCTTGATGCACAGGGGAATCTGGGACACAAATCGGACTGGTGATTTGGTCTCAACTTGAAGCAAGGGGTCAGTAGTTTGTACCTCTGTGTCATTCCATCACTGTTTGCTGGCTGGTGAGCAGCTATCTAACCTCTGGATGAGGAAGTTTGAATTAAACTGAGAGAATCCTCCAGACAAGAGGGCATCTTTACACCATTAGTAATCAGCACTCAATTCACCTGGGGGAAATGAGGGTGGCAATGAAGGGGCCTGGATGGTGCAACATCAGCATCCATAAATACCACCGCTTGAATGACTCAGATTCACTTTCTTTTCTAAATAAGTTTACTTCATCCAGCGGTGTTACTTGCTCACAATTTTTGGAAACATTTATAAGAAAAGGGTTTATAGCAAGAAATACAACCAACTGATCCTGGTGGGTCAACAGTTAGTCTTGTAGCATCATCTCACTCTATGACAGCTATCAGATTTCCCTTCTGCTAGACAGGCACTACCCTCCAAATGGTTTGGTGAGTGGGGTGACTAAGGGTTTTGAACTCCTATTTGCCATGACTTCATCAGGCTGTGGTTGCTGTTATTGCCGTTTCTAATTAAAAACAGAAATGACAGAAAGTAATAAATTGCTAAAAAATAAAAAATAGTATGATACAGAAGCTGGCCTGAAGGAGCTCTCATAGGCTGCAGCTGGAACAATTTGAACAATGAAATGATAGAATTGGATTATAATCCAAAGATTAAATATCAACAAGTCTATACTGATGTAAATAAATGATAAGGTAAATAAATAAATGGGGAAATGACACAATTCTTACTTAAAGGAGCATTCCAATTAATGGACGTAGAAGTAATAAAAATAGAAAAACACTGGAGAAGAGCACCACAGCAATAATTTCTGCAGGCAAAATGAATTGATGAACCATACAATTAGTGGGTGAAAATGGAAGAAAAATAGGGTATTTACATTGCCATAAAGTGTCTTCCTCTAACTATTTATTAATTACCATAGTGTTTTGTTTTGTTTTGTTTTGTTTTTTTTAACATATGTTTACCAGTTTTTGACACTTCTCCCTCCAGGAGGTGAAGCATAATTCTCTTCCCCTTGAAGATGGGCTGGTTCTAGTAATGCTTGTGTAATGAATAGTCTGGAAACATAAAAAGATAATTTTACAGTGGAGAACTCTAACAGACATTATCTGAAACAAACAATCAAGTTCAATGTCACCAGTAATAAGTAAGAAGACAATTGATATCATGTGCTTCTTAACATGATACAATGAGAAGGGCATATCATCTCCGTGGCATTCTTCCCCCAAATCCACAAACTCGGTCAGATGTTCAGATGATCCCAAATGAGAAACATTCTGCAAAATACCTGACCTACTTTTCAAAATTGTCAAGATCATGGAAACGATGAACTGTCACAGAGAGGAGGAGAATAAGGAACCATGAAAATTAAATGTGATGTGGGGTCTCACATTGAATTTCAGACGAGAAAAGGAGAAACTAGTAAGAATCTACTAGTGAAGAAAAGTAGTGAAATTCAATTCAAGTTTGTAGTTTAGATGATAGCATTGTACCTATGTTAATTACTTAGTTTTGAGACTGGTATTGTGTATGTAAGATTCCAATACTAGAGGAAGTTAATATGAAATAAACATAGAAACTTTCTATACTATTTTTGCAACTGCAGTATAAGTCTAAAATTATGTCAAGATATATATATTTTTTAAAAATGTCATGCAAGCATAAATAGATGCCTCAGTGAATATCAGAGTGCCAAATATATTCTGTGATGTCTCTTTCATATAGCAGTGATCATACACTCTCTTAAATGTTTGGGTCAATTGCCCCTAACAGTCTGCTGGTCTATTGACATGAGGAGTAGCAATCATACTTTTATTCCCATGGCACACTTACTATGCTTGTTACTAAAACATCAATATCTCTTAGATAAAGACCTCTTGACAAACTGCATCTAAAGTTTCAGCAAGAACACACAGTTCCCTGAGACAGTCGTAGGGAGTGATGGTGAGTGGAACCATACCAACTTTCAGCTCTTGGTTCCTAAACCTATGTATTCAACTACTGGAAACACTACATATGATGACCAGTGGTTGACAGTGTATACCACATTGTGTATAATGCTATTTCCAGCTCTCAAAATGTCTTCTCCAAGACGACGCATTCAAGAGGCCCTTCCAATGTTTTATGAAGCCAGCAGCTTTTGAATGGTACACTATGTGTTAAAATAGTTGTTTCTATGATCATGTTTCTCTTTCCACATTCTTTTCTGTAAAGTATGCCCCTAGTTCTGGTGTAATCATATATTGGATTCCATATAACAGGTAAAAAAGGGAAATCCATACCTGGAATGCATTAATATTGAAAGTATTTGATATAATTAACACACCACAAAATGACTGGTTGATCTCTTAAAGGAATGGTGTCATATCAAGGACTCAACATTGTTCTTTGTCACTGGATAGATGCACATTTAGCAGTAGCAGTGGACTGATCAGCCTTGGTAAAACAGTTCCAATGCAGTTGAGCTCATGGATAGTCTACGTTTCAGCCACTACAGCTGCTTTACTTATGAACCCACTGCATAAGCACTATGGTGTCCAAATAGAGGGGCTGGCTGAAATCAGTTAGCCATGCCATTTTGACTACTTGGTTGTTTAGGGCACCTTCTCTAATGGATGTTCTCTTGCAAGCATTTGACTGATTTAAAAATATCCTCACACTTTCTGCCCCTTCCCATAATTAGAACCACAGGTCTTTTCCTCAGACATCCTTTTTTGCAATCTTCTAATGTTGTTTCTTCCAGGCCTGTTTCAGTTATCAATTTACTGCATCAAATCTCAAAATCTACCTATCTTTATCCTGCTTTGTAATACTCAAGCTAAACCTTGTAAATACTTCTCCTTTGCCAGCAGTCACAATGTTAGTCTTTATCAGTGAAGAGCACTTCAGGGACTACCTAGGAGGAAGGGGCTTTTCTTCCTCTGGTTCTGGTGTGCTGTCTTCTTTTTTGATTCTATGCTGTGTGATGGCCAGCAACATGTGAGACACGCAGGCATACCCTCTCAGTGACATTCACTCTGAATTTTCCTAGCACCCTTAAGGACAGTTTTCCAACCTGTTTTATCAGCAGTCCAGAGGGTGGAGTCTTAGAAAGTTTTGACAGCATTCCTGAGAGTAGTTTGCCTGCAAGTTTCAGCAACAACTTACCATCTTTGTCAGTTTCCTCTAGGGTCTCATTGGCCCTCCAGTGGGCAGTATCTCCTATGGCACTTCAGAGAGTTTCTGCGCCATGCAATACTTCCCATTCATATCCTTTCCAATAAGTTTAAATCTCAGCCTCTCTCTAGAACACTCTTCAAGTTGTTTCTTTCTCTCCATGCTCTACCTCAGTCCTAGAGGTAGTGGCTATCCTTTGTATTTTCTATTTACCTATCATATAGAGTTCAACTGTACTCTTTGGTAATTAATCCCTGTTATTAGTGAATATTTTTATTAAAAATTCCCTGGGCAAATTACTGGTACATGTTCTGTATTCTGTCTTCTAACTTTGACTGATATGTGGCCCTTTACTATGTAGCAAATCTGTTTTTCACTACCAATAAGCCTGTGCATATCCTTACAATGGGGCACTTTTAAGCTAAGAGAATGATCAAATGTGCTGCCTAAAGCTTAACCTATTGAAAGAATTTTTCCCTCACCATTTTCTTTCAGAACCATATTAAAAGTAGTGTATGGAATCCATATTTTACTTCAGTCCATGTAACAAGCTGATACTATCCATGGGCTGGTCAAGCATGATGTTATTTTCTCCTTCATCAGCTCATCATGAGTGGTACCTATATGACATTGGCATGAGTTGAATAAGAGGCATTAGGTGGTAAATAATATGGGACTCCACACCAGTTGTTTGTAGCGCGTTTTGCCTTTTATATCTTAGTTTTGCCCTGAAGCATTGTTCAAGCAGTAATGCTTCCATTTTATAATTGTTTGGAAATAGGCCTGGCTAAACCTATGATTTAGTGGGCATGATAGCTAACTATGGGTAATTATGGCTACATGGGCCCTTGAAGTAACATGATCAGAGACTTTCTAGTAGGGCCCTGTAGCAGTGCAAGATCTATTTTCCCAATTGTGGAGAGTTCTCTGTTACAGATGTCTCTTGCACCAGAGTCTTATGGGTCTGTGTTGTGACTCTTCCACTGTTCTTTGTCAGAGGCCCCACCCATCTTTTTAAACATGGATAACTCTAATAACATAGAGTCTTCTGGATTGTATATCCCAAATTACAGGACTACTTATATAGCTGAACCTACAGCAGAACCATTTCCTGCTTAGAGGCACAGTCAGTCTTAGCAGCCTTCCAGGTTACCTGGTAAATGGGTCAAAGGAGGAACCCCAAGTGTAAAATACGCTGTTGTAACCCTAAAAGGGCTTACCAGTCTTTATGTATTTTTTTTTTTTTTCTGGTAGAAAGACTTGGAGTTGCAAGGTATCCTGGAGTGGATGTCCCAGTACACATCAGACTATGTGACTTCAAAATATTTCTCAGTGTAAGAAGTCCCTTACTTCTGAAAGTTTTTACCTCTCCCACTGGAGCACATGTGTCTTACCAAGGCATCCAGAATACTTAGCAATTTTTGATCATTAGTTATGAGTATCATAATATTATCAGCATAGTAAGCAAATATAATATTTCCAGAATGTCTAGATTGTCCAGTTTTTATCAGACTAAACTATGACAGGACTTGAGGCAGTGTACACACTTGTCTGTTCAGGTGAATGAGAACTTCTCTATTCTCCTTCCTGATGGCAATTGAAAGTAATACATTCTAGTTATCACAGACCTCTATACTGCATAACATAAGTTGTTTTAACCTAATCTAGAATTGGCACCACTTCTAGAACCAGAGTTCCATTTAGGAGTATAAATTACTTAACTTTCTGACAATCCATTTTCATCAAGCTAAGCTAATGAATTATGATGAATTAAATAGAGATACTATGAGAATCACAATATTTGCATCCTTACATATTTTAGGGTGGCAGAGATCTCTATCATTCATAGTAGGTATTGCTTTGAGTATTATATTATATATGAATCAGCTTTGAGGATTTCTACTTGTCATTTGTCACTACAATAGTTATTACTCTATAGGCCAAGGAACAATTGTGTGGGTTCTGCCAACTGCTAAGCATATCCATTCCATGTACATGTTTTAGACTGGAAAAGTGACAACTAGGTGGGTCTATGTTTAGCTTTTTCTACTTCAGTGGACTCACTATGAGGTGGACGTGGGCCATTATCCATTTATTAACTGCCTATAGCTAACTAAGAATCCTAAAAAGTTTGTTATGAACATATTATGAATCTCTGCATTAGCATTAATGCAGACTACATATCCAGCATCCCTGGAAGAAATTTGAATATTCACCTTTCCCCAATATAAAGTTACCACATAAGTGGCTGTAAGTTTGCCTGGGGAAGGACTGGAGAAATCACTGTCATAGATACTTGCTGTAGTGTTCCAGGTTCTTCCTTTAGTCAGTGAGTTTTGCTTTGGAGAATTGGCTCAATTCTGGAAACTGGTGAGGGATCAGTCTTTCCCACTGGAGAAGTTGACTTCAGCCTTCTGATCATCCATCATACTCAATTTCTAGCAGTGTCCAGTAAGAAGTCAAGACCTATTTTTCCAAAAACTCTCTAGTTACCTGTTGAAGATGGTATGGCCTTGCCCTGAACTTGAGAATGGCAAAAGTTTTCTTTAAGAAGCCCATTTGAGTCTGAACATTGTCTTCAAGCAAAGTAGGGGCTGAGTCTATCTTCTAACAAAGGAGAGTGAGACAATTTTGCTTGCCTAGAGTGTCCCAAGAAATCTGTAAAATCAGGGCTCTTAAGATAGTCTCATCTCAAATTTCAGGGTTCCATGTCTTTCCTAACAGGGCCCTAATTTTGGTACAGATTTGGTAGACTGAGCCTCAGCCTTCTTTGAAAGTCTGCCACTGTCATAACGAGCTCATATGCCTTGTTTTCAGCTAAGTATTTACTCTGGCTACACAAGATGAATTCTCCTTTAAAGACTGGCAATAAAGTCCTCAGATTCTTAACATTTTTCTTTAAAATAATGATTAACAGCCAGACGCGGTGGCTCACACCTGTAATCCCAGGACTTCGGGAGGCCTATATGGGGCAGATCACCTGAAGTTCAGAGTTCAAGACCAGCCTAATCAACATGGAGAAACCCCATCTCTACTAAAAATATAAAATTAGCCAGGCATGATGGCCCATGCCTGTAATCCCAGCTACTAGGGAGGCTGAGGCAGGAGAACCACTTGAACCGGGGAGGCGGAGGTTGCAGTGAGCCAAGATTGAGCCATTGCACTCCAGCCTGGGCAACAAGAGTGAAACCCCTGCTCAAAAAATAAAAATAAAAAATAAAAATAAAATAAAATAATGATTAATAAAATCTAAATTACTGATTAAAAATACAATACAGTTGAGCGTGTTTTCTCTTTCTAATGCATCAGTGGCACTTAGCAATAACATAATTCCACTGTTTTCTTAGTTACTATTTTCTTATGCATATTAAAAGCCAGACATTGCACCCACTAGTGCCTGTCTTGCCCCCTGTTGCCTTCTCCAACTCTCCTTTACTAATGGTGAAAGTCAACAACTGAAATCCTATAGCATGCCAGAGGTAATCAATATCCCACCTACCAGTACAGTTGCCATCCTCACCGTATTCTGGTCAGTTTGTATTCCACATCTAGATTATTTGTCATTGGGATTGCTTCCTAGGACCGCTCCTGGCATCAGCTATCTTAGGTTTGGTACCCTAAAAACAGAGCCTGAGTTTGGGATTCTTGTGAAAGTGATTAATTACTGAGGCATAATCTCAGGGAAAATAAATTAAGGAAAACAGATATAGGACTTCTCAGCCTCCATAATTGTGTGAGCCAACCCCTCATAATAAATCTCTTTCTGTATATCTACTTATACTTTATTGGTTCTGTTTCTCTTGAGAACTGTGACTAATATAGGTAGGGAAACGAAACTAAGCAAAGAGGAGATCTCACCTAGAGACTATTCAGAATGGTCACATGTATTTCTCAAGCATGATCCCACCTAAGACAAGCGGGTTCACTTTTTTTCCCCGTATTTGTCAATCTAGAGGGAGGGAGGGTTGGAGAAGAGGGAAGAGAATAGAAAAGGGAGGTTACTTTTTAGGCATAGGATTTCCAGATTAAATACAGGAGCCTCAGTTACATTTGAATTTAAGATAAACAATGAATAATCTTATAGTATAAATATTCTCAAATATTGCATGAGATGTATTTATACTTAAAATAAGTATATGTTGTTTATCTGAAATTCACATCTAATTGTGTGTCATGCATTTTTATTTGCTGCATCTGGTAACACTGCCCAGGCCAGGTGGCTTCTGTATGGTGAATGGCTATTTGAGAAGGGACCAGCTGTAAGGCATGAGCTGCTATAACACTCACAGAAAGATCCTGCAGGGAAGGGAACCAAGCATGGTACCAATGGCTTCCATACAATATCCTGTTTAGGTTTTGGTGATGAAGATTCTTAAGCTTGTAAAATATAAGGAGTTATTTTAATGTAATGATCCACTGATTCATTTTATTCGAAGAATCTTTTTAAAAGATTTTTCTAAAAATCATAAACTCTAGAGAAATTTTTAAAATTGTACAAAATAATCGGACTAAATAAATAAATAAAAGAATAAACTCTCTTGCCTTTCCACTATTGAGGCACTTTAAAAGTCTTAGAAGAGCTTGAACTCTGACTTCAGAGTCTTATACTTTTATATCATAAATGTATGTGAGTGCTTTATGTGGATGATTAGGTTGGAGGGAATACACTTGCTTATAAAACGATTTCTGTCTCTAGTACTACAAAAATAAAGTGATAATTACCCCATTTATGGTTGAGAAACACTTGATAATTATTGTTTATTTTTATGAATAGTTAGTGTGCACTATAAAATAGCTCTATGTGAATGTATACAAATATTCACAGGGTGTGTAGTGTTAAATAATAAAGAGCTGTATTTGGCTACTATTCAAGAATTCAGAAGAAAATAATTTGTAATACTAAATTAGAATAAAACATAATGATAGGATTATAGAGAAAGTGGGCAAGTTTTTCTCATATTAAAATTTGAATAATTAGCAGTCCCTTTTTCATAGGTTCTCTTCTTTATGGACAAAAATCCTAGGCTAGGAATATTACTTCTCACATCATTAGTGTATATGTTACTTTAAGATTTCCAGAAGTGCTTGACATAAGGACTCACGCGAAGTGATTTATTAAAATGTGATTTCATGGAAATCCAGTAGGGAATGAAGTAGGACAGGGAAGGAAACCAAGCAAGAGCCTGATATCAAGCAGTCTCAGAAAACTCTGGCTGAAGCCTGTCAAGGAGCGCTGGAGGCCACTGAGAACACATCTCAAGGTGGTACTGATTAGGGGCAAGGAGGCCTGGGTGTTTACTTTCTGCATTTGACATTTATTGGTTAGGGACTGCTCCAGGGGGTGACAGACCTTCCCAGATACTTCCAGCTTACTGTGCACAACAGCTTTAAAACAAAGAATACGATTGTTGTAGGGTTTTTCCTTAGTTCAGCTAAAGATGGGGTCCTTGTCACATGACCATGAAACATTAGGCTTATAGACTATTTGAAAGGTGAGAAAATGGGATTTACTGGGCAAAAAGGAAAAAAAGGGGAAACAGGGACTCTCCACAAAGCCAGAGTCCTGATAGTGTACTTCCTGCCTTGCAGATTGAATTCCAGGTTCCCCACTCTGGAATAGGAGAGAGAGGCCAGGCTCCTCCCCACTGCAAAGGGCAGGAACTTCCCAAAGCTCTACCCCAGTGCACATTCCTCTCAGTGCGCAGGCTTTTGGAAGTTCTGCCAAAGAAACCTTCGAATCTGGCTTTCACAACATGCCCTCAAGATGAATTCATATTTTTGTCTGCTTCCTCCTTAAAATTATATGAGCAGAAGCTTATGATATGCCAATCTTCATAAATTTTATCATCAACATGAATCTCTTTTCTTTGTTAATATTAAAATACAAAAAGCCATTAAGGACACTGTTGATCCTTTGACTTTCCAGCATCCTACCAGTTCTAAAGTTTTAAAATGGTCAAGAAAGAGAGGAGAATTAAAAGGTACTCGTGGAGGCAATGCCACTCAGCCTTAGCTCTAAGGTTCCTCTTAACCTGTGTAGTGTTGGTGTTAAATCTGCTCACAAGAAGGAAAGTGGA